>NW_022589721.1:24389929-24496894 GCF_004348235.1 Phoca vitulina | reverse complement strand
ACCAGCTTGCATTCCCACCAACAGTGTAGGAGGGTTCCCCTTTCTCCACATCCCCGCCAACATCTGTCATTTCCTGACTTGTTAATTTTAGCCATTCTGACTGGTGTGAGGTGGTATCTCATTGAGGTTTTGATTTGGATTTCCCTGATGCCGAGCGATATTGAACACTTTTTCATGTGCCTGTTGGCCATTTGGATGTCTTCTTTGGAAAAATGTCTGTTCATGTCTTCTGCCCATTTCTTGATTGGATTCTTTGTTCTTTTGGTGTTGAGTTTGATGAGTTCTTTATAGATTTTGGATACTAGCCCTTTATCTGATATGTCATTTGCAAATATCTTCTCCCATTCTGTCAGTTGTCTTTTGGTTTTGTTGACTGTTTCCTTTGCTTTGCAAAAACTTTTTATCTTGATGAAGTCCCAATAGTTCATTTTTGCCCTTGCTTCCCTTGCCTTTGGCAATGTTTCTAGGAAGAAGTTGCTGCAGCTGAGGTCGAAGAGGTTGCTGCCTGTGTTCTCCTTTAGGATTTTGATGGACTCCTGTCTCACATTGAGGTCTTTCAACCATTTGGAGTCTATTTTTTCTACATCCCTGTGGCTGCGAAGGAGCAGAGCGTCTCCTCAGACCTACTCTGACTCCAGAGCCAGAGCGATTCTTTTTTTATTCCAAGCGGACTTTTCGGATGATCCTGCCTTGGTTATGGCTGAGGACCGAGGTGATTTGTTGGCTCATTTTCAGCAGGGATTTTAAAATAGTGATTACCAGGTTTGATTTCTCCCAAAGAGGAAGTTTAAATTTAGCTTATACCTGCAGTTCTCTGAAACTTTGAAGCCAATCTTTTCAACATCACATAGAAAATACTAATCGTGTCCCAGAATTTGGGGATAAACCGATTATCTGTTATTGCCGCTGCGAATGCTAGAACGTACCTAATGAGAGGGCCTGAGGAATACGTACTTTGCTTACGACCACAACAGAGAACCCGGGATGGTGGGACAGGTCTTCAAGCTGGCGGCCCCCCGGCGAAGGAGACGCAGCCATCCTTGTTTAAGCTGATAATTTACTCTGATGACAAAGTAGTGTTCCTGTGCCCTGTTATAACATAAAACCAAGCAAAAACCAAAACCAAACAATGAATTAAATGATTAAATGCCTATCAGGACCCACGTGCTAGAGCTAGGGCTTCAGGAAGACGCTCTTGATGATAGAGCTTAGTGGGCAGGGACGCAGACTCTGGAGCCTCACTGGGTGTCTTTGGACCCTAACTCTGGCCCTTATTGGTGGTATAATCTTGGCCAGGCTGCCTAATTTCTCTGTGCCTCACCATCCTCATCTGAGAAATGGGACCAACGATCACATCTATCTGACAGAGTATGTAAAGTGCTCAGAGCAATCTGTGGCCCACAGTGTATCACTGTTTCATCTCCTTATCTCATTTATTTGAATGTTTCTCACCACCCCCATGATGGATGGAATTGGGATCCTAGTAGCTGTCCCTTGGAGCTGTTACAAGGGCAAAAGGTGATCCATTATTGGGGAAGTACTCAATTAATGGTTCCAAAAACCAGTCACCCACAAGGAGGCAGAGGCCAAGTGACTAAGTGACTCAGCAGGTCACCCAGGGGAGCTGTCCCTCTAGCTCCACAGCCACCCCTCCCTGGACACACAGTTTCCTCCCCATCACCTCTATTCTGAGCTAATTCTTCTGCTCACCTCTGCCAATGGTGGCCCGTCCTGCGGAGAATCCAGGCGGGCTCTGGGCAGTTTACAAAGGACCTGGCTGTGTGACCTCTCTCATCTCCTCCCTGGCTGTCCCTCCCCTGGCTCACTCTGGTCCAGCACCTGCAGCCTTCTTTCTCTTTTCTACATGACAAGTTCATCCCATCTTATGGACCTCTGCCCTGGCTGTTCTCCCCCAAAACCCTAAATCTTTTAATGGCTGACTCCCTCTTATTATTCAGAACTCAGGTTAAATGTCACCCCTTACAGAAGCCTTTCCTGGCCACACACTAAAGTGCCCATTCATTCACTGGTTAGTGGATAGCTTTGCTTTTAAGTACAATGGGAATGTACTTAATACCACTAAATGGTATGCTTAAAAATGGTGAAGAGAGTAAATATTATGAGTATTTTACCACAATACAATTTTTAATAAGGCAGTGACCTGTCTTTTGTATGCTCTCTCTCTTTCCCTCTGGCTCACTTGCTCTGAGGAAGCCAGCCACCATGTTTGTGGACTGCCCCATGAAGAGGAGCCCAGTTCTACCCTTGTTAGAGAGATCCCGAGCTTGAGGCCCAGACTCCTGACCACAGAAGCTTTGAGATAAGAGATGTTAGCTGCTTTTATGCCACTGAGTTTGTGGGGTGGCGTTGGGGGGAGGCAGATTTGTTTCATGGCAATAGATCATAATACACTAACTATTGTTTAGTTCATTTGTGGGTAAAACAAGAGAGCCAGAGCACCCTAACCCAGGCGAGAGGCCTGACACCTTAGAAGGCCCCAGTCTCTTCCTCTGCTCCACACACATCCTCCCCAGTGGACAAGGAGCCGGAGGGGTCAAGGGAACATAGCTACCCTATACAAATGTTACACAAGACTCCAGAGTGCCCTGCTCAAATGTCCCTGAGCCTGCCTCCAGATTCTGGGGGAGGGGGCTTCCTCCTCCTGAGGACAGACCATTCCATTATGAGCACACCTTAAGGCATAGGGAGCTGTTGGGGGTTGGGGGTTGGACTGAGCCAGATATGTGGGTGGGGTGCTGACAATGTGTGGCCTGCTTGTCTCCTTATACATATTTAAACACATGGCTTGGTGCCTCCGTTGGCACTCTTGTCCCTGACGCTACACATCGTCGAGGCAGCCCTGAGTGCAGGTAATCCTATCTGGGGACCGACTGGGATCATGTCTGTGTAAGTACCGATTGCAGAGCGTGACACGCAGCGAGTGATCAACAAATCACAGCCTTGCTCCTGCTTGGCATTCCTGTGATGGAAAAGTACAGAAAAGCTGGATTTGTCACCGGAATCAGCTTTCTTCCCAAAGCATCCCTGGTTGACAGTTCTGGGCCTCCTGGGGTGAAAGTCATGTCTGGTCCTGGGCAAATTCCCAGCTCTGCTATGGGAGGCTCCTACCAACAGCCAGGAACACACACTCCCTGTCATTTTCAGAAAGAAGGAGCAAGACGCAGGCTAGCCAGTTGGGGATCTTCTGCCCCTGCCCCTGCCCCTCAAGGCCTCGTGGGAATTTTGGCAACAGTATTAGCATTTCTTCCTACCAGGAGGCAAGAAGAAGGAGACATCCCTGAGTTCCTTAGGAGGTGAAAATGTGCTGTTTTATCTTCACGTTGTTATTCATTCAGCAAATTCTTTTTGAGATAGTACAGCAGAAGGAATAAGAGTTCTTTCTTTCTATCCAGTTCGTCTGAGAAAAATCTGAGCTAGAATACTGGGACTTGCCTCTCACTAGCTGTTGGGCAAGTTACAAAATCTTTCTAAACCTCAGGGCTTTCACTTGTAAAATGACAGTTGAAAATTGTCTCAGTTGCATAGGGCTGAGCGAAGAACAAAGGGTACTCATGAAGAGTGCTCAGGACAGCTCAGGCTCCTCATCTGAAAATGGGGATTGAAAATAGCACAGACTCCCAGGTTTGTCGAGTGAATGGTGAGGTCATAGATCTTTCCTCTGGCACCTGACACATGGAAAGGGCTTGCAGTGGTTGGATGGTGGCCCCGCAAAAGACACAGGTGCCTGGAATGTAGGAATATGGCATTATTGGGGAAAAGAGTTATTGCAAATGTAATTAAGGATTTCAAGGTGAGATCATCCCGGATTAGGGTGGGCCCTAAAACCAATGTCAGGTATCCTTCTAAGAAAAGAGAAAGGCAGGAGATACACAGAGGAGAAAACCCCGAGAAATCAGAGGCAAAGATTGAAGTGATGCAGCCCCAAGCCACGGAACACGTGGAGCCCCCGGCCAACGCAAGGAAGATTCTCCCTTAGAACCCCTGGAGGGAACTTGGTTCTGCCAACTTCTTGATTTCAGGCTTCTGCCTCTAAAACGGTGAGAGAATGCATTTCTATTGTTTTAAGTCACCAACTTTGGGGGAATTGGTCACAGCAACTTTAGGAAAAAAATAAAGGGCGTAATAAATGTACACGATTGCTATTATCTGTTGCTTCTCTTTGCCCTACTTTGCTTTGTTGCCCACAGAAGGAGGGCAAGCTTCTGTGAGGTGCCTGAGCTGGGTCACAAAGGAAAAAACCCACGTGCAGGAAGGTAGGTCGCAGCTTCGGTCCTGCCCCTGGCCCCTCCTGCTGGGCAGGACTCCTTCCTCTGGCTGCCTTTGTGCCAGGGCCCCGAGGCTGGCAGTGCCCCCCCCGCCCCACGCCCAGACAAGAGATTCCAAATCGCAGCATGAAGGGAATAATTGTCAGCGAGATCCCAGATTGTTTTGTCACATACATTTTGCAATATGACAAGTAGGCGTCCAAAATATGCTCCAGGAGGGGGGAGCAAGACATTTTCCAAAAGCCTACTTGGCAGCCCGAGTCACTGTGCTGAATCAAGTGCCCATCTCGTTCTTGGCTTCGCTCCTCCTACTGTGTGATGCTGTGTCACTCAGGAGGGGGAGTGCCAACCGAGCGCCACCAGGGGGAAAAAAAAGCCAGCTCCCAGCGGGGTTGGAAGCATCAGCTTGACGCTATTGACTGCTTTGGGATTTTTCTAGATGACGTCATAATAATAGCTCTCTTCCTATGACCCTAAAAATAACAAGCATCGATAGCCATTAGGTACAGCCCCTTGCAAAAGGCGCTGCGCTGAGACATTTATGTGCGTGATCCCTTTTTATCTTCTCCGTAATTGTATGAGGTGGGAATTATTATTATCTCTCTTTTTCAGAGCAGCAAACTGAGGAAGAAGGAAGTTCAAAGCAATTTGCCCACGATTCCATTTCTAGGACGCGGTAGAGGTAAGCTTCTAGCTCTCTGTAAAGCTGGAGGTGTGAGTGCTGAACAGCCACTTTGTATCATGTTCTACAGGTGGGTGGAATCCGGATCCTGGGTCCCTCACCCCCACAGAGAGAGACTGCTTGTGTGTAGAGCAGACTCCCTCAGACTGGCGACTCCAGGTAGGAGGTGAATGGGTACAGCCGTTCAAATGTGGAAAACTTACGTAGCTTAAACAGAATTCTTTAAGGAGGGCAGATCAAGTTTTCTCCCTCTGCCGTCTCTTCTGGAGCCCAGCATGGACAGATGCTAAAGTAAGAGAAAGTCTTTGGTCATGCGACTCGGGCCCAGGAAGTAGACTGACATTCTTTTAGCACAATGTGGTATAGGAGAAATGTTTGCAATAGGTTAGTCTTGGTAATTGAAAGATTTAATGGAGGACAGATTATTTCAAGAGTCTCTTCCCTACCCTTTCTACTCATAAAACCTCACTATGGATTGTCTACCCCACATTCATTTCTGTCCTCTTGCTTCCTAACCAAACTCAGGCATTGTTCTATCTCTCCAACATTAGACTAAGTGGCCATCTACCTCACGCCCAGCTCCAGGGATGGGCTCGATGACTAAGAGTTATCCTGCTCTCTCTGCCGGTGATTGGTTCCGGGATACTCCCAATTCTTTCCAAGGAAACATGAGAAGTCCTCTGGAGTGAGTGGTGGCTTGGTGGCTTCTGGGGAAAATGTCTTTGCTTCAAAGAAAGAGCCACAGGCGGGAAAAAAAAAGAGAGATCCCTTCTTCCTCTAGATCTTGTCCTATCTGGAGAGGATGCTCGGAACTACTGCCACCATCTTGTCACCAGCTTGAGAAAGAATCCAACTGATGATGGCACAGCAGACAGAAAGAGAGAAACTCTTCCTGGATGCCATTGTTGAATGGCTAATTCAACCAGCTTTGGGCCCGCCCTGCCCCTGGCATTCCTGATATGTGAGATAATCAATTCCCTATTGTTTAAACCAGCTTGAGTCAGGGGTTTTTTTCTGCCACCAAAAGCATCCTGACTAATACAGAACTCAAAGCAGACTCTCCTCCCCCTCCTCCTCCACCCAGCAGCTGAACTGAATGCCACTGAGAATTGCCAACAACCCATTCCAGAGGCTGCACACAAGAGGAGGAGGGATTTGGGGGGCGGGGGTAGTGGTGGTGGTGATGGAATACAAGAGTTTTAAAGGACTGAGGAGTTGCGGGGAATGGGGACAAAGAACAAAGGAGCAAGGGAAAGGACCCCTCTGTGCCATCAGAGTGGGGTAGAAACATGGTAGAAACATGTGCTCAGGAGTCTATGACTAAGGTTCCATACCCACGGGCAAGGTGAATACACTAAAGCTGCCCCTACTAAATCTCCACTCAAAACGTGTTGGACCATAATGTTGGAACCCAGAGCAAAGAGCTGATCGAATACTCTCCATGGATTTATATGGTCCTTCCCTGGTAACCATTAACCATCCTTTGGGAGGCCAAATTAGCCTTTCTTCCATAAAATACAGTGTACTGCTGGAATTAGAGATTGTTGGCCCCAGTAGTCTTAAAAGGCTAACAAATCTGAACCCTCTTATTTTGTGAAAGGGCCTCCAAGGCCTGGGACGGGAAGTGATTTCCCTGAGGCCATGCCAAGGGAGTTTGTGGGAAGAGATGACACTGGAATGCAGGTCTCCTATCTCCCAAACTGGACCCCAGACACCACCATTCCCCTGAGTGCGTACCAAGAAACTGTCAATAGATTCTAACAGCCAGAACAGTTTTGGATGATCAAGTAAACTCAGAAAGTGTTGCATTAAATAAATCACATTAAAGATTTTTCAAAACTAGAGAACTCCTCATAGTTTTTTGTTTTGTTTTGTATGTTTATTTATTTGCCAGTAATGCTTTGTGAATCGCTAAAATGGACTGTAGTATACTCTCTTTTTCAAACCTGTTGGACCATGGAACCTTTCTTTCTCCCAAAGTATCTTACAGGAATAGTATTCTGCAAATTATATTTCAGCAAATGCACAACATGGACCTGCCTCCATAAGAAGGGAATGAGGTCAAAACATGAAGAGAAGCAGAGACAGGCAGGGTTGAGAAAATGGATGGAGGAATAGACAGATGAATGGATAGATAGATGGAAGGATATAGAAAAGCAACATAATTTGAGCCCCTGACCTAAAGCAAACTTGCAACATGAACCAATACATTTTTTCCTCTTCAGCTAGCTTGAGTTGTACGTTAGTTGGGTTTTGGGTTGTCATTGCTACTATGATAATAATGCTTAACAAACAATCCCCAAGTTACTGTTTCAGTAACTTACTACCACAAGTGTTTATATTACACTGTTGGATCAGCTGGACGAGGCTGGACCTCAGCTTCTGGTTATGGTTAGGCCCCAGACTGGAACATAAGGTACTTGGTGGATGTTCCTCTCATGGTGGTAAGAAGTTCCGGAAAACTGGTGGAAATTTGCCTCTTAAACCTCAGCTTGAAAATGGCAGCTTGAAACTGTCATTTCCAGCCATGGTCCATTGCCCAAAGCAAGTCTTATTGTCAAAGCCCACAATCAACAGTAGAAGAAAACTATACTCTGCTCATAGGGAAACCAAGACAAGAGTAGGGAAGGAAAGAAGAATTGTGGACAAATAAGAAAACACTAGAAATTAGGTCTTTTATTACTTACAACTCAGAGTCCTGAAAAATGCAATTAGCTGGTTAATTTGTGGGTTCCTACTTGGTTAAGTGCCTTTAAGCTACAGAATACTTTATAGCTTGACAAAGTTGGCCACTTTACTCTCTTTGACTGTTCCTCACTCCCATGACATCCTGCCTTCTCCATTCATTAGTTCATCCTTCTCTTTGGATTTGTCATAAATTATTGTTTCCCTTTTGTGTGTTTAATCGACTTTTGTAATTGTGTTACGGATGAACAATTCAAGCTATTGCGGTATGGTGGAGCAGCTGAGAGCTAACAATTCGATGTCAGCAGAGTCGCCCTATTTGCACAGAAAGTTTGTTTGTTCAATTATTTGACTGTTTCTGTTGCATTCACTATTTCTAAAAACAGAACTGCATTAGAAAAAAATGACAGTACTGATCTTAGCAATAAGAAGAACAGATCTCATAAACTTAAGACGTTTGCCACAGAAATGGAAGTCATTAGGTGTATTTTGAGTTGGAAATCTTGAGCTTCAAGAGGATCAAACTCCATTATTTAATTATGAAAGAAACAAACAGAATCAAAGAACATGTCTGGGTGCTGAAACTGTATTGTTGAAGACTATGCTGTAGACGTGAGGTGTAATTGGGGATTTAATTATATTTTATAGTCCTCTGGGGATGTAGACCCCTTGGCGATATATGAGGACATGATTTGACTTTCAAACACTGATTTTCAGATATTCTCCAAGAAAGGCCCTGAAGGGGAACAAGGGGGACTTACTACCTGTATTTAGAAAATGGTAACATGAACATGGTCACCTGCCAAATCTGTGCGCATGACTTGAGAGAGTATATGAATCAAGAGAAAGGAGCATGGTGTATTGCGCACAGGGATCTAGCTCAAGCTTCCAGTTCTAGGACTTTAAGGCAAATTACTTACCCTCAGTTTTCCCATCTGTAATATGGGGCACAACACCACAGACATCTCAGGGTTGTTGAGAAGTTAAAATGAAATAATACTGATTAGTGAAAGCTTCTTGTGATACACTAGGCATTGTTCATATACTTTACATATGTTAGCACATTACTTAACAACATTTTATGAGTGGTTGTCCGTCTTTTACTGAGAAGAAAACTGAGGCATAAAGAATGCAAATGACTTACTCCAGGTTCCACAGCTAGCTGGTGGTAGAGCTGGGATGCCAGCCCAAGCCAGCTGGTTCCACGGACTGTGTTCTTGACCCCTCGCTATAGACTGAATTTTGGTGTTCCTTCAAGATTCATGGGTTGAGACCTAATCCCCAGTGGGATGGTATTTGGATATGGGGCCTTTGTGGCAGGTGATTAGGTCATGTGGGTGGAGCCCTCATGAATGGGATTAAGGTCCTTATAAGAGAGACCCCAGGGAGCCCCCCTCAGTCCTGCTTCCATGTGACGACACAGTGCAAAAATGGACATTTGTGAACCGGAAGAGTCCTCATCAGACATGGAATCTTCCAGTGCTTTGATCCCAGCTTTCCTAGTCTCCAGAATGGTGAGAAATCAATGTTTGGTGTTCAAGCCACCCAGTCCATGCTATTAGAGCATCCAAACTAACTCGACATCATCACGCCTCTCCAACAAAGTAAGTATGTGTACTTCCACAGACCGCAGATTCAAGGGAAGTGTGCGTCTTCCTTCTTTCACCTCAATGAGGACTAGTAGAAGCACTAGAACAATTGCTTAGAACCCCCTGTGTGTGCCTTGCGGGTCTCATGTGCCTCCTTGGCGACATGCAAGTATATGGGGCAAATCTGGGGTGGCTCTGCTTCCTTCTAGCTCTGTGACCTTGGGCAAATCATCAAGCTCCTTCACCCTCTACTTCCTCACCTATAAAATGGGGCTGAAAATACTTGGCCCCTAATAATTTTACAGAAGTCTTGTGTGCTCTAAAGAGATAACAAATGCAAACGTCCCTCAAAACTTTAAGTCCTCTGCAAATGCTAGATTTCTTTTATAATATAATGAGGCTGATCTTTTAAGATAGCATGGCAGAACCTAACCTCTAAATGAGAGCTGGCCCTTCCAAAGCATCCTCCTGCTCTCCCACCAAGCCGTGGGTTTATTCAAATGAGGCCGTTTTTGCTCGAGATGTGCTTGGAATGTTTCTTTGGAAATTACCTTTACAGCTGGTTCCCAATCCAAGTGAGAAAATCAGTTTTATTAACTTACTGGCCTCTATTTCATTTGGGGAGCCAAAAATAGTATTTCTGAGCTGTTCTCCCATCTTATTTATAAGAGGCAGTTCTGAATGATTTATGTCTATTGAAAATAATGAATCCACCCTCGGCGGGGGGGGGGGGGGGGGGCAGGGAGGAGGCGGGGGGGTGCACAGGCAGATTTGCCTCTGGAGGCCATGAAAGGAAGCTGTCTTAGGACCCTGCAAGGAGTCTCAGTATGTCACCTGACCTTTTACACTCCTCAGACATGAACAACTGTACCCCGTTTTACCGGCCGGGTCTGGGAGCTAGGGCTTCACTTGTTCAAATATCAGGAAATCCATCCCTAGAATCATCTCTGGACTGAAAAGAACCTTAGAAGTTATGTCATATCTGAATCGCTCCATTCCTGTATTCCTTCAAAAAAGCACCCCCAGAGCACTGTCCCAGCACCACCGGGGAACCCAAAGATGGAACTGGCCCCAGGCAAGGAGGTGCACCCCATGGTGTAGGCCTGGGTACCAAACACTAAACTTCTGGATGATTATTTCAAACTCAGTGTGGGGAGGTGGGGATTCTTACCGAAACTTTCCAGCTTTTAGCTTCCCTAGAAGAGGTGGACAAAAATACATGTGCATTTCTCTAAGGAATGAGAGGGCAGGCTGAGAAGTACTTGCCCTATTGTCCTGGGGGCCTGCTCAGCCCCTTAAGTCTGAGTTCTTCTTTGACATGAGGATTTGCAGCAGAAGAGGAGGTAATCACATCTGCGTTGGGGAAAAACGATTTCTCTGGCAACTGAGAGGGGGAATGAATGCAGTGGGGGAGCCCGGTGTGGGGGAGGCGGCTAGGCCCCCACAGGCATGAAGAGGGCCCACACCAGGGAAGTGCGTGGGTGGTGGTGCTCAGTTCCTGTGGTATTCAGGCTGAGGAATCCACAGACCTTGGCACCCAGAGAACAAAGTGGCTCAAACCAGGTTTGAGCCCTGAAACCTAATGAGGGTCTTTTTCCCACCAACTGTGCTACCCCAAATCAAGAAAATGAAAATATTATGTTCTGAAACCAAATAGAATTCATGCAGGGGGAAAAAATGCCAATTTCTTTAGAACACTTCGGTGGATCGGGTGGTCAGGAGAGAGTCTGGATTTCCCACAATCACCAGTCCAATTCTGCACACTTTGGTGGAGCTAAAGCACAGAGAGGGGCTTGAGGACAGAGGGGAGGGACACGGTGTGGCCCAAAGAAGGTACCCTGGCATTTCAGGCAGGCCAAGTCTTCATCGTGTACAACCATCCTGTGCATTGCAGGGCATATAACATTCCTGCTCCCCGGGTATTAAAGGCCTGTAGGACTGCCTCCTATCATGGCAACAGTCAAAAAGTGCTCCCCCACATTTTCAAGTGTACCCTTGGGACATGCGGCCACCTTGCTTGAGAGCCACCAGGCTACAGACAGAAGTAAGGGTAAGAGACACCCTGGCCCCGTCTATGTAAGAGTCACTCCCACAATCCTACGGCAACGCTCTGTTATGAACAATCTAATACTAACCACAGATTCTGCCCTGCGCATGCTCCCTGAATGCCTCCATGCCTTTATCCTGCTGTTTCTTCCTCGGCGCTTTCTCCTCCCATGCTGGTTTGCCTGGCCAACTCTTCGTGTCTGGCACGTGGTGAGAACTCCAGAAATATCAGCCATGACATATCTCTGCTCTTCCAAGACTGTTCCACTTTACTGGGGAGAATAAGCCACGCTTTCCATGTCCGCTGTGCTTTATGCTTTTCTCCATTAAAACAATGACCAAACTGAGCTGGGATCATTTATTTCCAAAGAGAACATGAACTTCTAATAGACACTCAAAAATATGTGTGAAATCAATGAATAAATAATATCTGAATTTGCCCCCTGATCTGCAGTAACTTTCAACAACCCCAAGAGGAGACAAGGAAGGTAGTGTTTCTATTTTGCTGAGAAGAAAACCGCAAAACTCCTTCTCCCCAAAAATCTACCATGTATCCGGTGCTTAATTGGTGTTGGGCAGTGAACTGTCACTGCCATTTGAATACACTGTATCATTTAGTAGGGAGTAAGGGTAAGTGGCTCTCCCAAGGTCAAGGGCAAATAGCCAGCAATGGAGGGGCTGAGCTGCACATGGAGGTCTTCTGCCTCCTAATCGGTGGGGCTCGTGGGAGGCCCCGCAAGGAAGTAGGGCACACAACAAATCCCAAATGCACACATCAGGGTTTAGAAAGAGGGCATATTAAGGCTAGAACTCTCTTTACAAAAGGATTTCAGGATGATACCTTGAAAAGCATAAGCTCTTCTATTAATTTTTAAATTTTTCTGACTCAGTCCTGCAGAAAGTTACCAGTTGCATGAAGCAGACCCACCTGGGTTTCTGGGAATCCCGACATCCCAGTCGGTGCCAGGGCAGTGAGGGTCCTTAGCCCATAGGAGCACCATCTGGATCCCCTCCAGGCCCTGCAACTACCCCACTGGCATGTGTGACCAGGTTCTTGGTCCTACTTGCTTGGAGCTCACCTGGGAGGGACCCCAGCACTGGGGAGACCACAGGGCATTCTTGGCTCCAACAGGCACAGGCTTTGGGCTGAGGTTGGGGACTGCATTTTGCATTTGCCTCAACGCTTGGGTGGTCTTCAGCACTGATGCCAAAGAGCACATATTGTAGCAATTTACTGAGAGACCACAGAAGTGGGTAAAGCGGCGAAGCCTGGAGTGGGCTTGGAGCTGGGCTCCACACCCCCATCCCTGCCAACCACCTCCTGCCACCCACAGGGAGAAGCAGTGCTTCTGGCCATGCACAGAGCTCCTTCCAGAGCCTTGTTCTCATGCTCGACGACGCATTACCCGTCACTCCCCTCTCTGAGCCTCTGTTTTACTCAGATATAAAAATAGGGCCAACTGGGGCACCTGGGTGGCTCAGTCATTTAAATGTCTGACTCGATCTTGGCTCAGGTCTTGATGTCAGGGTCATGAGTTCAAGCCCCACATTGGGCTCTATACTGCACATGGAGCCTACTTAAAAAAAATAAGGCAGGGACCCCTGGGTGTCTCAGTCGGTTAAGCATCTGCCTTCAGCTCCAGTCATGATCCTGGGATCCTGGGATCGAGCCCCACATAGGGCTCCTGCTCAGCGGGGATTCTGCTTCTCCCTCTCCCTCTGCCTGTCGCTCCCCCTGCTTGTGCTCTCTCTGACAAATAAATAAATAAAATCTTTAAAAAAAATAGGGCTAACAATGTCCACTACTTATGTCCGACATGAGGGCGAGATGGGGCCTGTTCAAGCGCTCATAGTAGTGGAGGGTGTGGTAGAGGGGGAAACTTCTGTGACCCACGAGGCTGAGAGGGTGCCCAGTCCAGGTCTGAAGCTGTTTTACATTGAGTAGATGCACCATTCCTGACCCTTCTGGAGAAACAGAGATGGGAAAGATACAGCCCCAGCTGTCACAGCCCTAACATGAGGTCTGGTTTTTGTTTTCTTTCAACTTGGAATGACCGAGGGGACAGCATCTGTGATGCGAGGGAAGACTGCGCACCAGGCGGGTGGGACAGAGGCTGAAGGAGCCTGGGCCCCAGGTCGGATTCAACTCCCAGCAGCTTTGCTTGTGCTGGCCCCGTGCTGCAGACACACAGCCAGGTGTCCTCAGATCGTCTTTGAAGTTATCGTGGAGTGGATGCAGATTATCGTCCACCCCCCAAAAGCAGGCATCATTCACCCTATTCAGAGACAAAGAGGTCATTCTGTGGACAGGCCACAGGTGAAAGTCTCAGAGCCGAGCAGCTGTGTGACTTGGGGCCTCCATTTCTTCATCCATAAAATGGAAAACATGACAGGCTCCCTCCCGGGTTCCTTCAAAAAAGGAAATATCCATTTCACTGCTTAGCACACACAGCATCTGGCGTTATCAACTGTGGTTATTATGAAGTAATAATATCTCGATATTCAAGTCACTTCCAGATGTTCTAGATATTCAAGGTAATGCTAGATAGTTTAGATAATAAGTAGGTATCCAAAATACCGTGGATGCTTGACGCACATTAGCTTTTTGGCCGTCACCCCCACCCACTCCAGCCACACGTGAGCTCTGTGTTTCCAGCACTTAGCACAAAGTGAGCACCTGAAGACACGAGGCGGTGGAACGAGGGCCTTGAGGTGGCAGGTGTCCTCTGGATCTGTCAGTTTATCAGTGTGTGGTAGCATCCTTTCGGGAACACGAGCATGGCTCTCCCCCTGACGCACATACACACACCGTTAATCTCTTAGCAGTCTTCGGGCTCTAGGGGGGATCCATGTCCGGATACACTGCAGCCCACGACTCCTAGGCCTCAGCGCAATCATTCGCCAGGACTGTACCTGAGAAGAGCTGAGCCCTGACAGCTGGGGCCAGAGCTCCCCCGGCTGCCCCCCCCCACCCCGGGGGCCCCCCGCCTACCTGCATCTCCTTCACCTGCAGGTGCCCCAGTGAGCCAGGCCCGGCCGCCCCCTGGCCCCGCGCTGCTGCTTTCCCTGCCAAAGCAGCCTCACTCAGGCGTTGAAAGGATCCCAGGAAGAGCTCTAACCTGAACGTGAACATCTCCAAGAATGTTTTTAATGGACTTGTGCTTGCATACGCAGTGGCACAAAACTGACAGGGGAAATAGTTGCTGTGAAACATTTCCCTTCGAGCTCCCCTGTCCAAGGAGATGTTTATCTTCATCAAAAACGCGTTTGTTTCCAAAGCGATGACAGCAGCAGGGGGGGCCGCTCAGGCCTCCCCCCACCCAGCAGCAGGGCCCCCTGTGTCCACCACCAGCAGCCGTTGGAGCCCAGCCTCCCCTATCCACACACGGAACCAGATGCCCCCAACTGGGAGTGATCCTCCCCCTCTGGAAAGAAACCAGCTACTCCTTCTCCTTTGATTTCTCCGTTTCAGAGGCTATCCTGCAGGTCTGGAATAACAGACCAACGTTGTTGCCAGACAATGGGATTCTTTTCCCTCACTGGTTGGAATCAGGGTCTTTTTTCAATATAACACATTGAGTTTTCATTAAATTAAATTCAACAAACATGTACTGAAGGCCAGCTACAGGCCGGGTATGTGAGCTAGGTGCTCGGCAGCAGGGATGTAACCACTAACCATCCCTACCAGCACACCTGACCCAGGGGCTTGCCCTGTGTAGCTCAGGACCTTCCCCAACTCCTTCCCAGTGTCCTGGAGTTGGTTAAAGGCACTGTTCACCCAGTTGCCTTCTCTTGGACCCGGGCAATCACCCTCAACTCCTTGGTCTCCTTCAGCAACAAGTTCAAACAATTATAACTGCTACATGACCGAATCCATTGTTCTCCATGAAGCCCTTGTTGCTGCCATCCCGTTCACCTTTTATGATTTCTACCCAGACTGGTGCTAGAACCCCGTTCTTGGATCCCGCAGTGTCTCCACTTCTAAACCATCTTCACTCTGCATCCAGAACCATCTTTCTCCAACACGGTCTGACCCAACCCAACTGAAGCATGTTTGATGGGTTCCCACTCCCTCTCATGAAATTCTTACTTTTGATTTCCCAAGGCCCTTCTCAAACTGAGTTCAGCTTGACTGCCCTCTTGTCTGCAATTACTCCTCCACCCCAACTGGAAGCTGCCCTAACATGGCATCTGACTCACTGTCCGCCATCTGCCTTTGGGTAGCAGGAGTGAGCCAGGTCATTTTAAACCAACTGCCTGGTTGCACCTTGACCATGTTACTTTCATGTCAGCATCTCTGCTCAAGGTGACTGTGTGCTCCCCGTGGAAGGGGGCTCCTGGGTGCTCAGGGATGTTGGAGGGGATGAAGGAATTCTGGGATTGGGGGCTGAGGTGTGGGAAGAAGGCTAAGCCAAGTCTCCAGGCACAGAGCGATATCGCTGCTCTCTGGCAATGGGATGGCCTTTGCCCACTGAGAATCCTCACAGACCAGCTCCATGCTGCCCGGGTTCCACAGACCCTGACAATGCCCCCTTCCCTGTCTGCACTGGGCAGTCACCTTCCCAAGCCCCAGGAGTGCATTGCTGACTGGCTTCGCCTCTGGGTACAAGTGGATGAATTCAGTGCGTGCCAGAGAGCTAGGTCTGGGGTGGAGAATAACTCACCAATTAACCCTACAATAAAACCTGCTGACTGAATGCTGCCTCTCCCAGGGTGGCTTCTACCGCCTCCTTTAACTGGTAAAGTTCTTTATGGTGTAAGACCAAGTTCATAGGCCACCTCCTGCATAAATCTTGCCATACAGAGCCCAGGCAGATTTCCTTGTTACCTCAGCTGTGATCCCAGGACATATTTCTCATACCGCTGTTATGAAGTGGCAGTTGCTAATCTACATGTCTTTCTTTGCCACTGGACAAGGCCCTGTGGAGATGGAGACATGCAGGCCACTAGCTTTGAGAGGCATTCCGTGACCTAGCTCTGTCCCCCAGTCTGGAAACTTTGCTCTCTCTCCCTCCTGCCAGGCAGGGGTGGAAAGGCATCCATTTCCTTCACGAGCCACATCATGCATCAGAATGCAGTCTGCTTGACGGCCTAAATTATTTTCCTGAAGGCCGTTAAGGGGTCATTAAAGAATGCCTACTAGTCAAAAATCTATTTTGAGTGAAGAGAAGAAGGCCACTCCATCTTTGCCATTATTGTCTCTTTCCAGCCACTGGGCTCCTCAAAGGCTGAGCCTCCCATGCCACCTCAGCGTGCGCCTTTGTCCCCAGCGGGGACTGTATCACAAGGAATGATCCAGACATCTCACAGGGCTGGGGAGTTTTTATTTTTACTGCCAGTCTGTTGCAATATTTAGCAAGGAGGCTGGGGAAGTTATTCTATTGTGTGGCTTTCATAATAATAACTAACATGAGCTAGCTTGCACAGAGGGCCTAGATGTGCCCATGAGGCTTTGAGCAATGCCCGACTACTCTTCAAAACAGCTCCACCATATGCACAATTTTATCACTCCCATGTCACAGACAAGGACACCGTGGTGCACGAAGTTGAAGCAATTGGCCGTACGTCAGATCGCTAGTGAACACTAGACTCCGAACCTGTATCAGATTTGTGTGTCTGCAAAGCCTAGACCCTCAGCCCTACAACGTGCCCTGATGCCTTGAACCAGCTCATGCTGGCTCCAAACACGGCTGACCACACGTGTCTTTTCCCAACTCCAAGTTCAGTGATGGCACGTAGCTTGAACCTGGCCGCAGTCAGAATACTTACACCATAGAAACTGGCAAGCGCTACAAATCAGGGCTTCTTTTTTTAGGGAGATACAGCGGTCAGACATTTACCAGCACACCATTAAATGTGTGGCCTCCGTCCGGGGAGGAAGAAAAAGAAGGAAGAGGAGGAAAGGTGGAAGAAATTCTGTTTTTTTCTGAGGCTCTAAGTCTACTGACCCGCTCAGAGAGAGCATCCTGGAATATGGTCAGCTCAGAAGGAGAGCTTAAAAAGGAGGTGAGAGTCTCTCAATTTCATCCCCTCCAAAGCTCTCTGGCTCCAAATCCCGAGGGTTGTTCCCTCCCCTAAATCAGGAGCCTGCTGCGTGCCAGGCCCTGTTCTTGGTTGCTGAGAGCTGGTTGATTTCAGCTAGGGGCTGAAATCTTTATGCCGAAGTTCTGTTCTTCCAGCCAGAGCCGTGGGACGTGCGGGTCTGTGAGTGGAGCTCTGGGCAGTGTCTGGAAAAGGAGAACAAGCAGGAGGAGATCTGGAGAGCATCCGGGTCAGGGAAACCTCCCCCTCACAGGCTTTCTGCCTGGCTAGCGGGTAGAAGCAGGGCCCCAGGAACACCTGGCCTGCGGAGTCTGGGTCACACCCCACAGAGAAGTGGGCTGGGCTCTGGGTGTGGCCCCAAGCTGGGACATCAGCCGGGTAAAGGTGGGAGGAGACCGACCCAACTTGGGGCTAATTTCTTCTTAGCTAGATCACAGCTACTTAATCTATAAACTTTACAGTTCAGGGCTGAGAGAAGAGAGTAGTGGTCATGGGGATAGCCTCTAGAACCAGTCTTTTGGTGTCCAAATCCTGAAAGTTCCACAACTTTTAACTATGGGGTATTTGGTAAGTGGCTTCACATCCCTTGGGCCTCAGATGTCTACCTCTAAAAAATATTAATTAATTTATATATATATATGTATATATATATATATAAAATTCTGTTTGCTCACACTTGGGCAATCCTATGTACCAGGCATTTGCATTATTTTAATTCATTGAACCCTCACAGCAATCCAACCTTATTATCATTATCCCTGATTTTCAGATTGGAAAGCTATCTGAAAGGCACAGAGAGATTAAGCCACTTACCCAAGTTCACACAGCTTGAATAACAGAGCAAGAATCCAAATCCAGGCAGTCTGGGTCCAGACCCCATGAACATGACCCCTACTCAACTGCTCATCTTGATAATAAGAGACAATAACTGTGTCTATCTCATAAAGGTTTCATGAGGATTAAGAGAATTAACATACGTACAGTACTAAGAAAAGCATCTGGCCATTGTTCCTTTCTTCCTCAGTGAGGACAGACAGCCAGACAATTCCCTGGCCAGATTTACTTCTTAACTGGCAAATATTTATTGAGGGCCTACGTTTTTCAGAGCACTGAGATAGGGACTGAGGATATCGAGAAGCATAAGACAGAATCTGGCTTCTAGGAGCTCACCATCCGTTGGGCACCACACACAGGCAAGGGGGTAATCACAGTGGAATGGAACTCATGCAATGTGGGCAGAAGGATGGGGCCTGGGAGCAGGGGTGAGGTGGGACCAGCTGTGAAGGAGGATGGGGCTTGTGGCAAGCTCACTACAGAGGTGACCCCTGAGGCAGGCCTTGAACAGAAATCACCAGGGGTAAAGGAGGATGAAGAGTGGGAAGTTCAGACAGCAGGACTGACCTGTGCAGGCAGTCAGTGGAGTGAACGATTAGTGGTGCGTGTGTTTTAGGAAGTGTGGCAGTCTGTTGTGCCTGGAGCAGAGAGTGCTTCGAGGTCCAGTCTGGGAGGAGTTGGGAGGAGGGTGGCAAGGACATGAGCTGGTCAGGTTGAGCCATATTTACCTTATTTTCCATGCTAAGCATATTGGACTTCATTCTGAGAGCAAAGAGAGGCTCCTGAAGTTCTTAAGATAGGTTAAGGCACAATAGGGTTAGTATTTTAAGTACGCCCCATAGGTGGACCTGAGGGGACAGACGGGGACACTCTCAGAAGAGGGTGGAAGAAGGGATTCAGGAATGCTCGTGTGTACGGCATGCAGCCCATGCAAGGACACGGCGTGGGGAGTGCAAACCCTGTCCCCTGTCCTCACTCTCACCCTTAACTGCTGAGGCTAACCAACATTAATAGCTTGGTGTGTACCCTTCTTGACTTTTTCCTACCCAGTGATTTATGTGTGTGTGGATGTATTCCAGTAACTTTAAATGTGAAAGTGTGTGTTAATATAGCTAAAGATCAGATGTGCCCGTGGGTCACGGAGACTTGCAGGTCCAGGGATTAGTTAGTGGACGTGCAGGCACTTGGGCAACTGTAAGAACCCCAGACTAGGGCTACGATGCCTTGGGTTCTGAGCAGGACTTTGTCTCTTCCTGATTGTGTTCATTGGGCAAGTTTCTTCTCCATTCTGGTCCTCTTGAGGTTGAACTGGAAGGTCTCTGAGATGGACCTTTATCATTTTCTTACTCAGCATCTGCACACACTTCTACGGGTAACTCCATGTCCATTTCCTCTTGGAACATCCCCTTCCCCAACCCTAAATGGTCTGAGAGGAGGTAGGTTCAGCCCTCGGCTCTAGGGGTGGGCTCTAGGATCAGACCCGGCCAATCAGGATGCCAAAATCCTCCAGCCCCTGTGATTGGCCCTGTGGTCTTCCCACATGATTTCGCCTCACAGTCTCTTCAGCAGAGTACACAGATTTTTTTATGCTGCATCTCATGCAAAAATAGAATTTCCTTCTATTGTTAATGCATTACAAGTTTATATCATGAATGTATGGTAAATTTTGTCAAATATTTGGTTCTACGTCCATGGTGATGATCATATGGCATATGGACTGAATATTGACATCTTCCTAATCTCATATGTTGAAGCCCTAACTCCCAAGGTGATTTTATTTGGACATGGAGTCTCTAGGGATATGATTAAGGTTAAATGAGGTCATGAGGTTGGGGCCTTGATCCAATGAGATTAGTGTCCTTATGAAAAGAGACACGGGAGAGCTCACGCTCTCTCTCCTCACGTGACCACACCAAGGAGAGGTCATCTGAGGACACAGGAGAAGGTGACCATCTGCAAGCCAGGAAGAAAACTCTCATCAGAAACTAAATCAATCAGAACCTTGGTCTTGGACTTCTAGCCTCTAGAATTGCAAGAAAATAAGTTTCTGTTGCTTAAGCCTTCCAGTTCATGGTATTTTGTTATGGCAGTCCAGACAAATAACACATGGTTTTTACTTTTAAGTCTTTTAACATGGTGAAATAATTATTTGATCCATGTTAAGCTAGCTTTGCATTCCTGGCATAAACTCTACTTGGTGAGGATATATTATCCTTTTTCTATACAGGTGGCTTGTATTTGCTAACTTTCATTAAAGATCTTTGCATCTAGGTTCATGAGGGATATTGATCTGCAGTTTCCTCTGTTGGTAATGACATTGTCTTGTTTTGGCATCAGGGTAATACTGACCTCATAAAATGACTGAGGAAGTATTTTTTTCCTCTTCTATTTTTGAATGACTTTTATATAAAAGGAGTATTATTTCTTCCTTAAATGTGAATAGAATGTCCCACAAAACTCTCTGGACCTGAGGTTTTCTTTGTGGGAAGATTTTATTCCCTCCCAGAGAATAAGGACTTTCTTAATCACAACAATAGTAGCAGCCAGAGAACCAGCATGTTCTTGAGCCAGTTTCTAGAGTCCCAATTCCCACAGAGCAACACAAAGAATCTCACGAGGCTCCTGCATTGCCTTACGTTACAGGAGAGGAACCCAAAGCTTAGGGAACCCGATTCTTTTAAAACGGACAGAAAGGACACCTGTTCTTTGCTCCAGAGAAAGATATCTTGATCATCCAGAACTGTAACCAAACTTGTCCTTTTCTCTAGAAAGATATGCTCTATCTTCCAAGTCTGTTTGCTTTAAAAACGTCTTTGGGGGGGCGCCTGGGTGTTTCAGTCAGTTAAGCGTCTGCCTTCGGCTCAGATCATGATCTCAGGGTCCTGGGATCGAGCCCTGCATTGGGGGTCCTACTCGGTAGGGAACCTGCTTCTCCTTCTCCCTCTGCTGCTCCCCCCACCCCCGCTCGTGCACTCTTTTAAATAAATAAATAAATCTTTTTTAAAAAATCTTTGAAAAGATAGTCCAGTATAAAAGCAATCAGTGCCTCTGCTTACAAGACCTGCAGAAACACAACTGTCTTCCAACAAACTGTTAGAAGTTACAGTCCTTGTCACATCACTATAGATTCATTGGGTGACATTTCAGAGGAAAAGGAGCATGCATCACTTTGTCCATTATTGACATTCTCTGTGTTAAGTTGTTTAATATTCTTTAATATAAAATTATTAGAATTTTAATATGATAGTAATAACCAGTATTAGCAATACTGGGGACACCTGGGTGGCTCAGTCACTTAAGCATCTGACTCTTGATTTCGGCTCAGGTCATGATCTCAGGGTCATGGGATCAAGCCCTACATTAGGTTCCATGCTCAGCACAGAGTCTGCTTGTCCCTCTCCCTCTGTTCCTCCTCCCTCCCTCTCCCTCTCTCTCTCAAATAAATAAATAAAATCTTTTAAAAATATAAAAATAAAAAATAAATATTAGCAATACTGAATTTTGAACAACATACCAACTGCAGAGATATTGAGCCATGGCAGTCCTTATCGGGATTAATCACCATAAAGCTGTGGCAAAGAAATGTTGAAACAGGGAGCAGGGAAGCTGAAATAAAGCCTGGCTGGTGCATTTAAAAACTGACAAACAAACCTTAGAGGATATAGTCAATCCCAAAAACAAATCTGCAAGACCAGCTAAACCCTGAGGTTTCATCTTATATATACATAGATTGGTGCTCAGCCAGAAACTGGAGGGAACTCTTAGACAGATTTCTGGAACTCTTTCTTTGCGTAGACTTCTCCTCTCCAGAAACATGTCCCACAGATTCTCGCTGACTTGGCATCCTGAAACTCCAACTTTATCTTCTCAGCGCAGCAGGATTTCCAGCCTCACTTGTGCTCCCTTTTCCTGTACTGTGTCCTGGAAACTGCCTTTTGCCTATAATCTGGACCAAGCATAGGGCTCACTTCTGTTGCTTTCTGTCTCTCAGAGATCACCTTCTTGTCCTGCCTAAATATAATGTCTGGAAATGGTTGCTTTCTGGATTTCACTTTAATTTATAGTCTTTTACAGTGGAAGGATAGTTCCTATAGAAGTTAATTGTTTATCATTTGAAAGAAAACCTCGACATATTGTTGAATAAATGATTGAATGAGTGAGTAGCTATGACTAAGTCATTACCCATCACTGAAGCAATCAGTGTAGCAAGGGAAATACAAAACTTTGGCTGGAAAGGCCTAAGTCATGTGACCACTCCAGGGGTTGGGGTAGATTCAACTCCACCAAAAACCCACCTGAAACACATTATCTGAGGATATTTCTCAAAATTAGCTGAGTACTTCTCAAAGGAAAATTTTAATATGATTACCAAGAGAAGGGGGAAGGGATATTGGGAAGAAAAAACAGCATATCCATTATAGATACCTAGTCAACTTCCCTGCAACAACCCAATGGTCATCCAAAATCATCCTGGATTCCTGCAGCGATAGGGAGCTCAGCACTTCCAGTGGCAGCCCACTCCACCCATGATCAGTCTCAACCAAAAGTTCCTCCTCATGTTGAACCAGTCTGCCTCTTCCTCCCATCTTCCCCCTATTATCCTAATTTTGCCATCGTGAGCCACAACACATCTCCATCTCCTTTCCACATAGGATCATGTAGAATAATGGATGATGGTGTGCAGGAATGAAATTAAATTACACCTAAAACATTGGAGTAGAGTCCATAGATCAATGACTTGAGAGAGTTGTTGGTTATGTCAACGTTAGGTGGACAGAAATGGTTGTTTAATTCACCATTCAAATGAGAATATATTGGTTGTGAACATAGACTTTGAACTTGGGCATCGAACCCTGGTTCTGTCATTTACCGGCTGTGTGTCACTGGAAAATTTACTATGATCTTAGTTTCTTCATTTGTATAAGAGAAGTAATAATGACTTCCTACTTATGAGGATTCAATAAGATAATATTGGTAAAGTGCATATTTTAGGGCCTATTAAACAATAAACATTTATGAAATGGTAGCTGTTGTAATAACAGCCTGAAAAATTAGTCCATTAATTTAGCACAAGCCCAATGCTGGGAACTAGAATGAGGGATGGATAAGATGTCTCATTGTCCTCTAGGACCACCGACATTAACATGATGTGCCAAATATGAGACTAACAATAAAAACAACATGCAAAGGATGCAGGGACAAGAACATTTTACAGAGCTGGGCCTTGGAGAATCAGTAGTTTTCCAGGTAGCCAGGTAGGAGTGGAAACGAAGGAACACTAAAGACGGAAGGAATTTTAAGAGCACATTCACAGAGCTGCTGTAGCCATTCTAAAACACAGACCCCAAATTCTTTGTCACACCTCCCCCGTAGAGGCAGAGTCTGAGCTCTGTGACTGCATAAACGACAGAATACAGTAGAAGTGAGACTGAGCTGTTCCAAGTCCAGGCTTCTCCTTTTTGTGTCTTTGAACGCTCACTCTTGGAACCAACTTGGCACTCGGTGAAGAAACCAGGCGACCACATGGAGAGGCCATGGATGAAGGCTCCAATGGCCCGCCCCATGTGTGAATCATCCCGGAGCGGATCCTCCAGTGGAACCCAGCGGAGGCTGCGTGGAACCCAGGGGAGCCTTCCCCGCTGAGCCCTGCCCAAACTGCGGATTCCTGAGCTACGTAAATGATGGTTGCTGTTTTAAGCCGTCACACTTTGCCGTGGCTTGTTCTGCAGCGATACAAAACCAGAACAGTGGACAAAGTGGGCAGAGTGTGTTTATCGGCAGGAGGCTACTCTGATCTTGGAATAAGCAGAAGATGCAAAGCAGAGAGTGATGGGAGAAGCCTTTGAGATGTTCCACGTGGAAGAAGATGAGAACTTTCTGAAGGTTGGAGCATGTGGGTGCATGACCATGAAGACCAATGGCAAGTGGCAATTCCAGACGATCTCCACTGCAGTATTATCCATGCAATAGTCCATGAAGAAAATATTCTACGATCACATAAGCTCCATAGTCGCAAACAAAACATATTAACATGCTGAAGACTCCTTCCAGATATATTTTGCCACCCACATATGCTTTTGTTTCTGTGGGATCCTATTAGCATAGTGTAGTTAGTAGTGGTGTTCTGTGGGACCCACTTTGAGAAATTCTGCTCTATCCCCTCTATCTAAGTGGGTGGAAGATTTCAGAACTCATCTCATCTTCACTACTGTGGGGAGGTCCTAAATGCTCCAAAGGGCTAATGTACAGCCCACAGAAAAGTCCCCCTCCTGACGTACTTTGCCTTGGGAGAATCTGATTCAGAGGCACCAGGCACAGTCATACTCAAGGACTCAGGGGAAAAAGGGCTTCTGTTTTCCAAGAACCAAATCAACGCTTCTGTTTTCCAAGAACCAAATCAACTTTGACTTCAGAACTTCCACGCCTTTCATGAAGACTTGTCGGGCACAATCTGTTTACTGGCTGGTATGTCCCAGGCTAAACAACCCCTATAAATACATGTGCTTCATCTGTTTCCCTTATTTGGGCCGGGTGGGTTTTCTAAAATTTCTGTATAATAGACCTCTACTAGTTTCTGGTAGGCTCTGGCCATACAAGATTGTGTCTGCAACCTCAGTAAAGGTCACTTTTGGTGGACACAATGTAGGGGGACAAGGGGACAGCCCCATGTGGTGCCCATTCGTTCAACAAATTGTCACTGAGCACTGGGTTTGGCACAGAGCACACAGCAGGAAACAAGACAGCGAAGACGAAGGCCCTGGCCTGATGGGGCTTAAAGTCTGGGGCTGAAGACAGGTGAAATCAAAGGAAGACACAATTATGCATGCAATAATTATAGACTGTGGCAAGTGCCCCATAGGAAACCAACAAGGTGCCAAAATGGAGATAACGGGGCAGCTGGGGTCTGTTTTAGACCTTGTGGTCAGGGAAGATGAATTTGTAGAAGTGATCAGTGAAGATGAGGAGGGGAAAGAACATTCCAGGTAGCAACAGGCTTTAGCATCTATAGTTTCGTCAGGCCAGCAGTCCAAATCTTACAAGGTCCTACCGAAGGCCCATTTGGATAAACGCTCTTGGTAGGGAGCTAACCACCCATTATTGAGGACCACATTTCCAGTTCTAGTGTAGTGTTGTCATAGGTTGGATTCCCCAGTAGCAGATCCCGACACAAAGATTCACGTGAATGGGATTTGCTAGAAAGAGTTTCCAGGAAAAAGCAATAGGGGTTGGTGGCGTGGGAAGGGAAGAGAAGGAAGCCAAGTAAGGATTCAATACTAAGCAAAGTCTTGCTTTGACTTGCAGTCAATCGCATGGGGGGAGGGGGTCTTTAAAGACAGCGTGGGTCACACCCAAGTTGTCCCAATCAGGGGACCAGGGCACTGGAGTATTTATCCCCCTGCATCCTTCAGCACTGGTCAGACACTGCCTTCCAGGGGGTGTAAATTCCCAGGCACTCATGGTCTTCACAGGGCAGAGGCCAGGCAGTCTCCAGCAGCCCAAAGCCACCTCGATGACAGACACAGGAGCTGGCTGACGGAGCTGAGATGACCCTGTCTTCAGCGTGTCACAGACATCTTCTGCAACCAGCGTATTTTTCTATTTGTTTCAACTAGGCTGTCAGTGTTTATTGCAGTCACTCCTGCCTGCTGGGACGCGATCGATACCCGGTTGAAGCTCCAGTATCGCGTTCCTAACCTCAGTCAATACTGTCGCGGAATTATGGTCATTATGAAAGCACCGAGCATTCTTAGCTTAAGCTAAGAAATGATCATCCTCATCAGAGTTGTAAACAGACCCGAAGCAATATTATGTCTAATGCAGTAGAAGACTGTTTATCTGGGAGTCCACATTCAGGAAGAATCCAGACGATATAACTAGTCTACATAGAATTTTTAAAACACCATCCATTTTAAAAATTGTGCTAGTGGGATCACTAAAAAAAAAAAAAAAAAAAAAATGGCTGCAGTGCACGGCACTGGGCTACAAATGCTAGGTACTTACCCAGCAGCTGATCAGAGCAACTGGAGGGCATCGGGGAGGTTGGAAATATATGACTGTGGATTAGACACACTTCTCTCTCTCATAACGGTTCTTGGCAATTGTCCTCAGTCCTTTATTTATCTATTTTGGCAACTTCAATGTCTACCACTAAGCTTTTTAGGAGCTAAGATATCTAAACTTCAAAAATATTATTAATCAGAAATAAATCAGGTAAATTCTCTTCTACCAAAGTTATTCCCAATGGTGAATCTCAATGCAATGTGGTTTTCACCCCAAACTAGCGAGTAAATCCTTTTCTTTAACAAAGTGCTCTAGGTACCCTATGACCCAACAATTGCACTACTGGATATTTACCCCAAAGATACAAATGTAGGGATCCAAAGGGGTACGTGCATCCCAATGTTTATAGCAGCAATGTCCACAATAGCTAAACTATGGAAAGAGCCAAGATGTCCATCAACAGATGAATGGATAAAGAAGATGTGGTGTATATATATACAATGGAATATTATGCAGCCATCAAAACAAAAAACAAAAAACAAAAAAAACCGAAATCTTGCCATTTGCAACGATGTGGATAGAACTGGAGGGTGTTACGCTGAGCGAAATAAGTCAATCAGAGAAAGACAAGTATCATACGATCTCACTGATATGAGGAATTCTTAATCTCAGGAAACAAACTGAGGGTTGCTGGAGTGGTGGGGGGTGGGAGGGATGGGGTGGCTGGGTGATAGACGTTGGGGAGGGTATGTGCTATGGTGAGCGCTGTGAATTGTGCAAGACTGTTGAATCACAGACCTGTACCCCTGAAACAAATAATACATTATATGTTAAAAAAAAAAAGATAATAGGAAGGGAAAAATGAAGGGCGAGAAATCGGAGGGGGAGACGAACCATGAGAGACTATGGACTCTGAGAAACAAACTGAGGGTTCTTGAGGGGAGAGGGGCGGGGGGATGGGTTAGCCTGGTGATGGGTATTAAGGAGGCCATGTATTGAATGGAGCACTGGGTGTTATATGCAAACAATGAATCATGGAACACTACATCAAAAACTAATGATGTGATGTATGGTGACTAACATAACATAATAAAATAAAATTTTTTTTAAAAAGTGCTCTGGGATCTCCAGGTATATAAGGCCATGTAGGGGGATGCAAGGGTTAGATTTACAGAATAAGGATGGAACAAGACAATCTACTGTGCCCAGCACTGAGCTAGGCAGTGAGAGTGAAGGGGGAGAAAATTCAGCAAGAACCCTACCCCATAGGCCTTAGCCTATGAAGAAGAGAAGTATCTTAAAAAGCAGTAACAATAAAGTGCAGTGCATTTTGCATGAAATGGAAGATCTAGGGAGCAGGCCAAGGAGAAAGCCTGGACACAGGTCACAGTTAGCCAAGGGAACAGAGTGGGATCAGTGTTTCCATTAGAGGGAATAGCAAAGTGAAGGCTAGATGTCAAGAGACCGAGATGGTGAGGGAGGGCAGTTGAGGACTGGTTGCGTGTGTCTAGAGAAGAGAATGCACGTGGTGGAAGGAGGTTAGAACAGGTGGCATCAGAAGATAGGCAGAGACCAGCTCTTCAAGGCCCCTGGTGGAATTTGGAATATATTCTGGGAGGAATAAGGAACCTTTGAAGAGTTAATTTTAGATGAATATTTTGGGAGAAAGCCTCCCTATCTTTATATTTGAACAAACATAGATATCATAGAGACTAGGAAAAAATTCACTTGATTTTTAAAGATAAACACAGATCGAAAATTTGCACCGTCACATGGCCTGTAACTGGCCTCTGCACCTAGGGACATTTTCATGGGAAGGCTTGAGAAGCACGGCTTGAAAGTCAATTAGTTCTCCTAAAGGGAAAGAACTGTCAGGAAATCAAGGAATTTGGAAATCCGATTCCTGAAAGACGGAGGCCAGATGCCGAATGTTTCTCTGAGGTTTTACACTTTGATCTCAGGTGGTTTCTTGCACAAGCACTCTGGCTTCCAAGTATGAAAGACAAATCCTACAAAATCTTCACACATATTTGTACAAGTCAAGCACACTTTTAATTACTAACACCCACTAGTGTACTACGTTCGAGGCACAACCTGTCTGAAAAAGAAATACAACAGTACGGAGGTTCCTCCAAAAGTTAAAAATAGAACTACCCTATAATCCATCAATTGCACTACTAGGTATTTACCTAAAGGATACAAACATACTGATTTGAAGGGGCACATGACCCTGATGTTTATAGCAGCACTATCTACGATAGCCAAACTATGGAAAGAGCCCAGATGTTCATCGACAGATGAATGGATAAAGATGTGGTATATATATATACACAATGGAATATTATGCAGCCATAAAAAGAATGAAATCTTGCCATCTTCAACGACGGAGATATAGCTAGAGGGTATTATGCTGAGCGGAATACGTCAGTCGGAAAAGACGGATACCGTATGATCTCACTCATACGTGGAATTCAAGAAACAAAACAAATGAACACAGGAGGGGGAAAAGGGAGGCAAACCAAGAAGGTGTTTGTTCTCTATAGTAAGAGAGAGAGATCAAACTGAGAACAACAGAGGGTTGATGGAAGGAAGTGGGCAGGGGGATGGGCTAGATGCATGACAGGCATTAAGGAGGGCACTTGTTGTGATGAGCCCTGGGTGTTATATATAAGTGATGAATCACTGAATTCTACCCCTGAAACTAATATTGCACTGTACGTTAACTAGCTGGAATTTAAATAAAACTTGGGGGGAAAAAAAAGAAATATAACTACTTTGCATATTAAAAGTGAAAATGAGGGTGCATTCACTTTTCTAATAAGTATTTATTAAGCTCCTACTGTGTGCCTGGCATTGTTCTGGGCACTTGGAATACATCAGGGAGCAAAACAGACTAAATCTCTGCCTTTATGTGGAGCTTATATTCATGGAGTTGATATTTTTTTCTTCCCTGATGCCAGGACGGGGACCAGACAGGATGACACACATCTATACCCACACTTTCATATATTTGTCTTTGGGATATTATTGTCTCAGATAAAATGAGTTTTAGAGCCTGTGAAACTATGCAGGATCTCTAAAAATACAAACGAAGTGGATTTTATTCTCAGCATCATTTTTATCCTTCTAATTGGTTTCTAAACTTGCACTCCATGCGCATCATGAAGTGTGAACAAATCCAGTCACAGCATTTGAAAAGCAATTAACAATATACAATTAGCATCCAACAAAGATATGATACTGCAGCCCCAAGCTCCCTAGCCCACAGGGGTCTCTCTGCTCTTGGATTGCTGGCAGAGGTGGCCACAGCCCGGTATCTGCCCTGGGCTGCAGCCTGGCCTTCTCTGTTGAGTGATGTGAAAGTGTTGGGATATTACAACTAGATGTTAAGTTCCTTCAGAGAATGTGCCTTTCCAATTCTTCTCACCTGGCTTCCAAACAGCCAAGCAGAGGCGAGCATTTTCTCCTCCGAATCTGGAAAACAGGGATTAATAGAAAGAACTAAAATCATCAGTACTACTGATTAGCATGATAACAATAATAATAATAATAAATAATAGTAACAACAGCAATGATCTTCACAGCACTTCACTTTTATACAGAACTTTACAAATGACGATGGCTGCCCTGTCTATTATTTCTTTGACTTTCATCCCAATCCTGTGCAGTGAGCTCCATGGGAATCACTAATAATTATTACCCAGTGGTTGGTGGTGGGGTGGTGGCAGTGTGGATTTGGTACAAGTTTATGGGGTCAATGCCAGTTTTTCAGAAAAGATACTAGGTCTTGTAGTTGTTTCTGGTCTTTTTTTTTTTTTTTATTTACACATGTTCACTGTTGAATTTATGGTAAGCAAAAAGAAAAAATAAAATAAAATAGAATGATACTCTAGAGAAAACCACTGTTGATGAATAGCCTTTGAGATTCTTCCCCATAGAGTTATAAATACATGCATGTATATTCAAAGGGAAAGAGGATATTTACTCTTTTTAACTTGATTATCATTTTTTAAAAGATCTTATTTATTTATTTGACAGAGTGAGAGCACAAGCTGGGGGAGCGGCAGAGGGAGAGGGAGAAGCAGGCCTTCCACGGAGCAGGGAGCCCAACATGGGGCTCCATCCCAGCACCCTGGGATCATGACCTGAGCTGAAGGCAGACGCTTAACCGACCGAGCCACCCAGGCACCACTTAACTTGATTATCATTTAGCAATATATTATTGACATTTTCTATGACAAAAAGTATAAATTTACATAATCTTTACCTGATACATTACATCAATGCACTACAATTTATCGGACATTTACGTTTTCAGGTTTTTGCTGTTAGGTATATTGTTGCAACAGATAATGCTGTTTATTACACTTGTCCAATTATCTATTTAGGACAATTTCTTGTAAGTGAAATCTCTGGGTCATGATTTCTAGAGCATTTCTAGAACGTGATTGTGTGTGTGTGTGTGTGTGTGTGTGTGTGTGTGTGTCTTATTGGCTATATTGGATATATAGGAATTGAGCATCATACAAGACAGAGAGAGGCATGATACAAATATCTATTTCTCCTGGGTATTTATGAAAATGCCCATCCCCCCATATCCAGGGCCAAACTGGATATTATTAACATAAGATTTATATTTCCTTGGATGCCCCCCTTCCTTCCTTTCTTCCTGAATAATTCAGTTCAAAACCCATTTAACAAGCCTGAGTGAGGAAGGTGGCCCCATGGGATCGGAACCCCAGTGAGAAAAGCAGCCAAGCAGGTATCAGCCCAGTAAGATTGGGAGATCAGTTAGATCTGGGAGGAGGGGACCAAACATGTAAATATTTGAGGATAATGCCTCTCACTATTACAGAACAGAGTTACAAATATAGAAAAGGGAAGCTGGAATGAACCATGTGGTATTGAATTTGAGACGGAGAGAAGTCACAATGAGCACACCTAGCGCCCAGATCTTGGTTTCAAAATAGCATTTTCCATTCAATGGAACTAGGGCTCCTTAGAGAAATGGCTCATTCCAGGGCTGGGTCTGAAGAAGTACAAGATGAGACTGGCATATCTTACTGTGCTAGAAAATGCTCTAGGTGCTCAAAGAAGGATGGGGACACATCACAAGGACATAGGATCCAGAATGAATCCCACTGAGCAAATCTAGGACAATTTACATATCAAAATAAATAAGGGTAATAATGGATCAGGTGTCATTGAATAAATTAAAAATCCATACCCCCACATCGATAGAAATACATGAATAAATAAATGGGAAAAATAAAAAGCTCTTGCTTTTATTTTTTTAAGATTTTATTTATTTATTTCAGAGTGAGAGAGTGCGCAAGCATGAGTGAGGGGGAGGGGAGAGGGAGAAGCAAACTCCCCGCTGAGCAGAGAGCCCCATGCAGAGCTCAATCCTAGGACTCTGGGATCATGACCTGAGCCTCAGGCAGATGCTTAACTGCTGAGCCACCCAGGCGCCCCAAAATCTCTTGCTTTTAATAAAATGCCAACTAATAAACATGGAAGGAATTATGGAATTAGAAAGCCACCATTTGGGGCGCCTTGATGGCTCAGTCAGTTAAGTATCTGCCTTCGGCTCAGGTCATGATCCCAGGGTCCTGGGATCGAGCCCCACATCCGGCTCCCTGCTCTGAGGGAAGCTTGCTTCTCCCTCTCCCACTCCCCCTGCTTGTGTTCCCTCTCTCGCCATGTCTCTCTCTGTGAAATAAATAAAGAAAATCTTAAAAAAAAATAATAAAGTCACCATTTGGCACTAGTTACAGTAAAAATTCAGACAACCATCGATGGGTGTTAACAGTAGGGGGTATGAAATTGAATGAAGAAGAGGATATTTACATAGACTTATAGTATCTCTCCACAAAAATACTGATTAATTACAAAGAGGAGAGGGGTAACTTTATAGCGGAGAAGTCCGTCATCTTGATGGAGTGATCAAAGTTAAAACACCAATAGTGGTTAAAAGCAGCATCGTGTGCCACTTAATGAGATGTAGTTGAGAGATCACAGTCACTTCCGTGAAATTCCTGCCAAAAAGGCATAACCTGAATCCAATAATCAGGATACATCAGACAAGCTCCAACCAAAGGACATTCTATGGAATAAATGTCCTTTTGTGTTTAAAAAGTGTTTTTTTAAATATCATCATGCAAGAAGAGTCAACGAATCACAAGAATTCATAAGAATATCACCAGATATTCTAAGTGCATTTTCCTTTGTCAAAACTTGACAATGGACCTTGAACTTGGCCAGCATCTACCCCCATTACTAATCTGCTTTATTTCTATTAGAATAATCACTGCTATAAATTAAAATAAAAGAATGTCATATTTAAGGGGAAAAAAAAACAATGCCAAAGCCGTGAATGTCAAGGCAGACTGAGGAACGGTTCCACCTTGAAGGAGACAGACGAGACACAACAACTGAGGGGACAGCGATTCTGAACTGGCCTCTGGCTACACAGGCATCACTGGGACATTAGGCAACGTTTGGGTGGATCCTCGGAGGAAGAAATGTGGGAGTTCTTTATAGTGTTTTTGCTACTTTTCTGTAAGTTTCCAAGTATTTTTAAAAATTTTTAAATGAGTCCTAAATAAGTAAACCATTCCACTGAAAAGTATTGAGGTCATACGCCCTGAAGGAGATAGGGCATTTTATGATGTCTTCTTAAGTCTTTCCTGCTATATTCGTCCAAGCCAAAGTGTTCTCTTGCTGTTTCTTTGGAATTCTCTTTCAACATATCCTCCTTTTAGTATTTTTTCTGCCTTAGGTTGGTTCCTTGAAAGGTACCCATAAATGCCTCTCGCTTTGGGCTCGACCCACCTGATAGTGTCGTGAGAGCTGATGCCACCTACAAACCACACTAACTCCTGCCAACTCTTGCCTGACTTTTCACTTTCACCCAAACCAGAGACTGGTCATCCAGGAATTCATATTGCCACTTGTGACGGTGGGGGGGGGGGGGACAGGGACAAAAGGGACAAAGGATTGCCTTGTGGAGGCAATCTGCCCGGTGCTGGTGCACCCAATGTCTCATTTTAACCTCAGGAGCCTAGAATGGAGATACATTATCATTTCTACTTTATAGATGGAGGAACTGTGTCTAGAGAGTTTAAAAATAATTTCTGGCTTAAGAAGCAGGTGAGGTGGGGATCAGATGAACCTAATAAAAATCAGCATGTTTATTTCCTCAGTGTGGTCAAGTGGATTGCTTATATTTGAAATCCAGCTCAGAAAATTCTGCAAGAAATAACCGCTATCTTCATAAAAGTCCAAGTCTTCATATAACCCAGCTGGTGCCGATTAACCATGGTGTCAAGCACTCTGCTAGGAATGTTAATAAATTACCTCATTTGCAAAATCAGCTTCGGGATGCTTGGCTGGCTCAGTCAGGGTAGCATGCAACTCTTGATCTGGAGTCATGAGTTCGAGCCCCACACTGGGGGGTGGAGATTACTTAAAAATAAAATCTTTAAAAATAATAAATAAATAAATAAAAATAAAATCAGGCTCTACTGATACAATCCACATTTTTCTCCTCTAATTTTTTCATATAATGGGTTATTTGCTGTTTCTTGATATTGAACCACCCTTGCATTCCTACAATACATCCTGTTTGGTTGTGGTATATTTTCGTTCTATATGTGCTAGATTTTATTCCCTAACAATAGATTTTCAATTCTTGCCTCCATATTTATAATTGAGATTTCCTTTTCATATACTATCATTCTATTAAGGTAATGTTGGCTTTTACATGAATTACTTTAGTACTTACAACAACACTATAAAGTATATACTCTTATATTACAGATAAGGAAACTGAGCTCAGAGAAGTGAAGTAACTTGTCGAAGGTCCACACAACTAGGGTAGTTGCAATTTGCATGTCTCCTTCCGCATTGGACAGGCTCTGGTTCACATCCATCCTTCACTTTCCAGACCCGGAAAGAATGCCACACCCAGAGACAGTTCTATGTGCTGCTCTGAGTACCCAGAGATGGGGTGCTGGCTCAGCTCTGCCTCTCAGGTAAGAGAAGTGGGTAGGCTACCTTCCTTTCTGGTCCTTGGTTTTCTCGTCTATAAATTAAAAAAGTTGATAGAGGCAATCACTATGATTCTTTCTAGATCTGTAAGTCCTCTCTTTAGACTTGTTTTGTTAGTGAGTCTTAGCCAGCCACACCCCCCCCCCCCACTACCATCAATTTCCTTCTGGTTAAAATCCTATACTGCTGTAAAACCTTATTCTTGGTCCTTGACTATTTTCCAGATAGAGCAAGTCACCCTTCAGATGAGATCATGAAGGGCACGGTACAGACACATTTGACACAGAAATATTCATGTTCTGAGAGCACCCTGATGTCATCCAGACATTCTTTTTATCCCCTGAATGTGTAATGTGCACCTACATGTGTCAGCAGCACTGTTGTAAATGCTGGGATTACAAAGATAAATCGGCTAAGGTTCTGGTTGTGAAGGAAAGACAGAAAAGGAAGCATCTTACACACTCATGGAGCTGGGAGCATGAGGCCCCATGTCTGCTCTGTGGACAGGAAATGCAAGAGACAGGGAGACCATGTGAGAATAGTAACTGGTAACACTTTAATCCTCCCTACTAAAGGGACCTGGAATAATGGTTTTCAAACCCTTCCCACCTTACCAATCAAATGGTGGGGAGGAGAGTGCCAGGGGTGGAGAAGGAAGCCGGATATTTTTCTGTGGTGGAATACGTCTCATGGAAACGTGAGGATCGGAGAATAGAAATCCCTCTAATAATGAGGATCTGGGTCGATCTAACATCAGGCCAGAGTCCAACTCCCTCCAAGACTCTCTCTCTTCCATCTCTTTCCCCCTTTTCCTCTTTCAGCTCTTCTCTGGGCAGGGGCCTCACTTGCTCGTCCACGCCACAGTGTGGCAAGGCGCTCTCTTTTGAATTCGCCTCTGCCGTTGTTCTGACATATTACACATGATATCGTATTATGCGCTGTCACTGTTCCCTTGTCTTTTTCTTTCACCAGGATCTGAACGTCTGAAAGGCCATGACTATTTCTACTCTACACCCCTGTATTCCTTCCATGGTGCCTGGTCTATAGTAGGCTCCCACTGTATGCTTTAAAGGAATGAGAGATTCTGAAGGAAGGGCCTTCCTTTGTTCATAATCATTCTAAAATTCTTATACAAGGTCTTACCAAATCGATAAGATTATCTCAATTTAATAATAGCTGACACTGATTCAGTGACTACTATGGGCCAAGTATTATTCTTAAAACTTTGCCTATATAAATTCATTTATTTCACACAACAGCCTTGGAGCTAGGGATTATTATTTTCCCTAGTTTACAACTGCAGACACTGCCCAAAGCCACTCAGCCTGTAAGGGACAGAGCTCTGCTCTGCAAAAAACCTATCTTACACCAAAGTCTTTTACTTTCCAAAGGGTTTAGTTGGGGGTATTTTTTCTCAAGTTGTCTTTACCAAGAAATCGGGGGGTTGAAGGACCAGGTAAAAAGACTCTGTGTATTCATTGTTCTTTAAGTCAGACATGAAAACCAGGTAGGTTTCCTGGGAGCATTACCGCACTCGTCAGATTTCCCAGCAAGACACTCCGGGCCTCTCCCAGGATGATACACAATGGATCCACATGGTGCATTTTTGGGCAGGAAGCTGTGAGCACCAAGGCCAGTCTTCCTGGTTCTTGCCCTGTCCTTGGGACTTGGCCTGTGTCCTTCTTCCAGCTCCCTGTGCCTTCAGGTGGGCTAGGCAGGACAGTCTCTTCCTCTGGGGGTCAATATGGGGAAAAGCCTGAGGTCATCCACCTGCTCCGTCTTACCCCCAGTGGTAAGTCCAATTCAAGGGGAAAGCGCTACCGGCCATCTGAGCCTTGGGTCCAAGCCCCTTCCCTAATCCAAGTATCTGTATTAAAATTAATTATGTTGATCCCTTTATGACTCCAGTGTCTGTATCTCATTTGCACGGGAAAATCAATGCAAATGGGATATGATAAATATGCCCCTCAGAACCCATTAGAGCTCAAGTGGAATACATTGTAGGTATGTCATAGTTGATATATTTATGATCAATCATTGGTTGTCCACCTTTCCTAACACAAGGAAGCCTTTTTAATATCAAAAATGACCATAAAGGCCCACATGAGAGTGATTGTCCTTTGGAATCTATTGATAATTCAAACAGATAAGATCTGTGAATTCAGAAATGTTTTTGGATGATTTTGTATTTGATTATACACAATGGTATCTATATTCATTTGAAAGACATTTGAACCTCATAATAAGCACTTAATAAATACTTGAAGTTTTTTTTTTTTTTTAAAGGTTTTATTTATTTATTTGACAGAGAGAGACACAGTGAGAGAGGGAACACAAGCAGGGGGGAGTGGGAGAGGGAGAAGCAGGCTTCCCGCAGAGCAGGGAGCCCGATGCAGGGCTCGATCCCCGGACCCTGGGATCATGACCTGAGCCGAAGGCAGACGCTCAACGACTGAGCCACCCAGGCGCCCTAATACTTGAAGATTTAACGAATGGATGATAGACACACGATATTTGAGTTTTTTAGATCTAATGATGCAGCTGGTTGTGCAAGTAGACCTGAAGCTACCTCGCAATAATCCAGTGGCTCAGCCCTCCTCATTCCCTGCCAGGAACCTGTATCTTACCCATAATGTACATGGTCTTAGATGCTCGAATGTCAGCATATGGGTGCGAATGTGTACGTGCTGTCGTTCTAAATGAGCCTGACCTCGTTACTGTTCATGATTATTGTATCGGTCAGTATTCTCCAGAGAAACAGAGTGTGTGTGCATGCATGCGTGGGTGCATGTGTGGAGAGATAAAGATTTAATACAAGAAATTGCCTCATGCAGTTGGGTGGGCTGATGAGCCGAAAATCCACAGGGCAGGCGAGCAGGCTGGGGACTGAGATAGGAGTTGATGCTGCAATCTTGAGGCAGAATTTCTCCTTCTTGGGAAACCTCAGTTTTTCTCTTAAGGCCTTCAACTGATTAGATGTGGCCCACCCACATTTCAAGGGTAACCTCCTTTACTTAAAGTCAAGTGATTGGAGATATTAACCACATCTACAAAATACCTTCACAGCCACACCTAGATTAGGTTTGATTAAAAACTGAGTCCTATCGCCTAGCCAGGTGGACACATCTAACCATTCCAGACATTTTTCTCCATTTCTTTCTATCCACGTAAGGTATATGTCCATCTGTATCAATAGATAAAAATATAAAGATTATTTAAATTCTGTGTCTGCTTTTCTTTCTTTACTCTGTAAGTGTTTCTCAATCTGGGGACCATGAAGGAAGTAATAAACTACTTAAGCTACTTTTAACATTTCAAAAAGACTGGCAAGTAGATCCTGTGTTTTCTGATTAAAATAGCCTTTTTTTGTTTTTGCCTGGAATTATATCTGCTCCACTTAGCAAGCTAGTTATTTCATACAAAAACAAAAATGGGTAATTTCATAAATGGATTGTATTGGAAGACCTTTTGAAACACGCCTTTTACTATGGGAAAATATTTATAGATGACTTTGGTGGGGAAAATATTGGCAATAAACCAACACGTAATAAATTCAAAGAGCTTTCTGCTTTGGATAGCACAATGTCAAAGCCTTGGATAAAACTCAAAATTTAAACTCAGGAAGCAGCTCCACACCCAGCATCTGTCAGTCCTACCCGCAAGAAAAAACCCATGGTGCGGCACCTGGGTGGCTCAGTTGGTTAAGCGTCTGCCTTCGGCTCAGGTCATGATCCCAGGGTCCTGGGATCGAGCCCCACATTTGGATCCCTGCTCAGCAGGGGGGTCTGCTTCTCCCTCTTCCACTCCCCCTGCTTGTGTTCCCTCTCTCACTGTGTCTCTCTCTGTCAAATAAATAAATAAATAAATCTTAAAAAAAAAAAAAAAAGGAAGAAGAACCCCATGGTTGGGGTGCCCGGTGGCTCAGTTGGTTAAGCATCCGACTCTGAATGGTATGTGTTTGGCAAATTGTACAATGTGCTTTTGGTTCCATTTGCCCATCTGTAAAAGGGGGAATGATAATAATACTGACCACCTGCCAGGACTGTGAGACTCAAGTGATTTATGCTAAAATACTTCGATGAGTATCTGGCTCAATACATGATAGCTATTTTTATTACCTATTATGTTAGTGTCCTGTGGCTACTGGGATAAATCACCACAAACGTAGTGGCTTAAAGCAACACAACTGTTTTCTCTTCTGGTTCTGGAGGTCAGAAGTCTGCAATCAGTTTCACGGGGCTAAAGTTAAAATATCGGAGGCCTGGTTTCTTCTGGAGGCTTTGAGGGGAGAACTGGCTTCCTTGCCTTTTTAGCTCATAGTGGCTGCCGGAGCTTCTCAGCTTGTGGCCCCTTCCCTGCATACAAAGCACATCATTCCAATCTCTGCTCCCACTGTCATATCACCTACTCCTCGTCTGTCAAGTACCCCCTGCCTCCTGCTGAGAAGGATGCTTATGATCACACGTAGGGCCTGCTCAGATAATCCAGGATAAGGTCCCCATTTCAGGATCTTTAACCTAATCATATCTGCAAAGTCTTTCTGCTGTATAAGTAACATTCCCAGTTCCTGGGGTTAGAACGTGAATATTTTTGGTGCTCATTATGCAGCCAGCCATGTAAATTAATAATAGTGTCAGAGCAGGTGGATGGATAGCAATGATGGGAAATCTGAGACCCAGAATAGTCAGAGGAGTTTGGAGAGAAAACTGCCATGTATCCTATTGAAAGTCAGCCCTCAACACAAGGGTTTATTTAAAAAACAAGAAAGAAAGAAAGAAAAACTCCCATTTATTGATCGAGACTGCTAATTACTTTCATAATGCAGGTCATTGTGAGGATTGAGACACAGAGTCTGTGAGCAAAAACTGTCAGCTCTTAGTATTATCATGGTAGCTCCTTACTCCTCAAAATTCCACTCTGGGTAGGTGGTAGTTGCCTTCCCAATATATTTCATCTCTTCCTGTGTAGCAGGGGATTTGAGTAGAGCTTACCCCATCTTCGGAGTGGGCTGAAAATGGTCCAAGTGCCATAGTGGTTATGTTACCTAAGATGGTCCCATCGAAGCTAAGACTTTTTTAATTATGGAAAAGGAGCTACACATAGGTATCTTACTACATGAAAACAGTCAGCCTAAGGATAAAGCCAACACACAGGATAAGTTGGAACTGAAGCTAAGATCACGGTAGAAGAGTGGAGCCAAATCCTTGATCAAACTATGCCTGAAGTCCTACCTCTGCACTTTTCAGTTATATAATGCCATGTCTCCTTTATCATTAAGTTATTTGGAGTTGGATTTTCCCTTCCTTTGTACCTGTTATCCTGGAGACAAGTAGATATTGCCATCTTCAGTTTGTAGGAGACGAAACTCAGATCCAGAGAGATAGATGGCCTGCCAAGTGTGTATAGCTGGTCCAGGGCATCACAGAGGATTCAGTGCAGGTCTGAGCGACTCTTGTTTTCCCCCCCAAGTACTGTGTGGCTGGAGCAGCTGAATCCTCTCCCTCAATGGCTCCAACAGTACCGAGAGCTGTCTGACAGGTACCAACAGAGGGTCAGATGGTGCCACCCGTGGAGAAAGCCACATAGAGGAAGGCAGAGTGCCTGATGGAGACTGCACCTGCAACCCCCAACCCACAGCATGGACACAGGAGGAGCAAGTGACTCCAGACGCTGTGCCACCTGGTCTGTATTCAACGTCCTCCTTTCCAGGTTTTCTCTCCTCCAGAGACAACGACTGGAGAAACAGTGTCCCTGGCTCTGCATGAAAGTAGTCTCAGCTGCATTTTAATTCCTCCCAAACAACATGTGATAATAAAAGCTCAAGGGAAGTGGGACGTAATTTGACCCTTGTTGAGGCATCTAGTAAGTGCCCTGCATGCATCTTAGCACGTCACATGGGTCATTTTGCTTCATTACCATGACTCTGTGGGTGGCATAATTATGTTCACTGGGCTCATGGGGAAACTGAGGTACTGTCAGTTTAGGTCACTTGCCCAGCTGGTAAGCGGCAGAGCCAGAGTTCGAATCCCAGGCCTGGATTACTGAACACTGCAAGTAGCTTCTACAATAGCACGTGGCCTCCTCTAAAAATATTACCATGACCATTGTTTCTGGGATGTTGCCTAATGCAGTGACTTCAACACCAGCCCAGGACATAATGAGAGAGAAAGTGCCAAAGACACCATGCAGGGTAGTGAGCAGGCGGTCTGTGGAATGCTTGGGTGAATTCTCAGAGCTCTCAAGAGGCCTGCTGGGCACAAAGGTACTTGGGAACATCTTGGGGACCAGATGGCTCAAGTGAACACCCTAAGGACGGCCATGATCTCAGACTCAGTAATTACCTCGTTCCCAAAAGAGCTAGAGGACAGTCATAAAAGGACCAATGACTCACGCCTGAAAAGGCACAGATATGTTTTTGCTGGCCTCACAGAGGAAACTAGCCTTCGATGCTGGGGCAGGACCTATCACCAGGAGAAAGATAGAAAAGGCACCTGAGCATTGGGTCTTTTCTTGGCCTCAGCAATGAGCAAGCAGCCCATGCTTGAAAACTGTACTGTAAATCAGCGTTCAGACTCACCTCCTGCCCACTGGCCTCAGCAAGCTATAATTTATAATGTGGGAACAGAAGAGAATGCTTGGTCATCACAGTGCCTGCTTGCCTCCTGGGATAGAGAGCGGGCTGGCGTGGTTTCCATATGGAATTTTCAAAGGTGCTATCAATTTTAACTTCAACCAGGGAGGGCTGTGGCTGGGAAGGAATAATGTCAACAACCCAAGGGCCCCAGGAGATGTTTTGGCCCTCGATTGCAGGGGCATATCCAAGTTTCTTTACTAGGTTGAAAGGAAAGCTCCATGTTTGAGGATAAAGACAGGCCAGGGGTGGAGCAGAAATGGAGCCGTTTCTAGGGTCTCTGGTTTGAAATGGAGGAGAGAGCAATGTTCAGGAGCACTGAAGCAAAAGGAAGTGGGAAATAGAAAGTGGAGACCAGGTCGGGACTCGAAATGACCTGGAGTTTAATATATAAACATGTAAATGGCAGAGTTGGATCCTTCTTGGGACTGGGAGGGAAGGATCATTTCCAGGCCTCTCTCCTTGGCTGGCAGATGGCCATCTCCTCCTCCCTGTGTCTTCAGATGGTCTTCCCTCTGTGTGTGTCTGTGTCCGAGACCATTCCAACAGTTTGCATATAGGATAAGGGTCCACCCTAATGACCTCACTTTAATTTAATTACCTTTTTAAAGACCCTGTTTCCAAATATGGTCGCATTCTAAGGTACTGAGGGTTAGGACTTTGACATACAAATTTGGGCCAAGGGGCACGAGTCAGCCCATGCCAGGGCCTAACTCGTGCCAGGAGCCTGTACATGAATGCTATGGCAGAAGTGCTTTCCTACGGTTCTGGGAACCCCCAGAGGACAGTCGGGGATCCATCAGTTAGAGACTAGGAAGACTTCACAGAGAAGGTGACATGGGAACTGGGCTGGAAGAATGGAAAGTTTTCACCAGCTGGAGAGCATTTCAAGACAGAATTCTAGGTGGACAGAAGGACCAGAGCTTGAACATATGAAAGAAGGAGCCATGTTGAAGAGAATTGTGTAGGATGAGGGTAGGGGTGGAAGGACAGGTGGAGATGAAGGTGAGAAGACAATGAGAGACCCAGCCGCCACCAGGGGCTTCCAGCACCAGTCAGCAATGTTAGCAGATCTGATCCTCTTGAGTTGATTCTATGAACACCTTTTATTGCAGAACCGTTGAAGCCCAGAATGTTGGATCTGGAAGGGCCACGGAGGAGTACCAGTTCAAACTCCCCCTGTTGCAGATGAGAAAAATGTGGCTCAGAAAATATAGGTGATTTTCCCAAGGTCACACAGAGAGTTAATGGCACAGACCTGGCCCCAGGACCCAGAGAGGTCAATCCTCTATGCTCTCTACAGTATCACGCATGGACTCTGCAACTCAGAAAGGGCTAAGATTTATATACACAAGCATCTCAAGCTTCCTGGGAATGAGAAAGGGGGAAAAATCCTTTCTCCATCATCCTTCCAATCACAATAACATTATACTGGATCCTAAGAGGGGCCAGGAAAAATAAGTTACCTCCAGTGATTTATGATCCAAGAACTGAGACCACCTACCATGCTCTGGCCTGAAGCAGGTTCCACTTCAATTTTCAAAACAACCCTCTGAGTGCAGCCAGCCTGCTGGCCATGTGCCTGCATGGGCCCCCACCCTGGCATCAGAGCCCAGTAGCTTCGGCCCCCTAGCCTTGATCTTGCTGTCGTTTATGAGGTACAGACTGATTGCAGAGCAGGGCACAATTTATTTTTGGCTCTTGTCCCTGGAGGGAAATTAATCCCAGATGATGCCGCCAGGGCGGAGAGGTGGGGGCTGAGCTCTTTCCTAGGACACTGGGGGCAGCTGCTGACCCCAGAGAGGGTTCCACAGCAGAGAGGGGAAAGAACCAACCAGGACCCTCACTTGGCGTGAACTTCAGTTCACAGGTGCGTTGATCTGATGAGCCTGGGTCTGCCAGAGAGTCACAGAAAGTCACACCCAGATGGAACATTAGAGGACATCTTGGCCACCTCTCCTTCAAGTTGAGGCAGAGAGGGAGACAAATGACTTATCCACGGTCACAGTTAGGTAAATGCCTGAAAAAGCTTCAAACCAAGTCAACCAGCCCTCTGTTCAGTGTTTTTCTCACTCTAGCACCTCACCCCCTTCAAGCAAAAATGGATAGTGAGGGCTGGGCATCCATCACCTTCTTACCTGAAGGGCAATTCAAGGTCTTGTCTCCCCTGTCCACTACCCACCACCATCCTTCCCACTCCTGTATCCTCCCCTTTGCGTGAGATGATGTTTTCAGCTAAATTTCAGGTTTGGAGAACCAGGTCAATGGCGGTGCTAGATTTCTTCACTCTGGATAAGTGAACAAGATTCACATGTCATAACCTTGGACCCTGGGGAGCCTGTGAGGACTGGGAGGGGAAGGAGTGGGAGTGTGGGTGGCCATAGAGGCCTTCAGGTCAGGTGAGGCACGGTGAGTTCCCAGGGGGCCTTGGAGAGAGGCAGGGGTTGGAAAATGAGAGAAGAGCTGATGCAGGAGGCATGGTCAGCCTTCGAATTTGATGAAGGCTGTCCTTTTATGGAGAACTGAGGGACGGGACAGGTGAGCATGGGTCTGGCAATCACGAGTGGGAACCAGATGAGGCGGGCCTTAGGTGCCAAGCACTCAACCTCGCTGTGCTCCCATTTACCCAACTATCAAGATAGAGTCCTAAGTGTTACTCTGTCTTTACCGGGAGGCTGTGGGCAGGGAGCTGGGAACACGAAAGCAGGAAAGACCTTTTTCCCCAGATCTGACCCCCTCAGCTATAGAGAAGCATTGTTGGAAGTGGCGGGATGGGAAGATGATGAAGCAGAGGGAGACAGGAAGATGACTTAAGGATGAAGGGCTTGAGGCAGAAATGTCAGGAAACTGAAACTGTCTTGGGGAGAGATAGTTAATTCCTTTCAGATGTTAGGTGGTGTTCTTATCCTACGCATTTGGAATGATGGGTTTGACAGGCCCGATGCAGCTTTCCAGAATAAAGATAAAATCATTCCCCTGGAAAACCAAAACAGAATTTATTCGTCTAATTGATCCCTGAGCTCTGACTTTTGCCTCTGCCCTCAGCGCTGCTCCTCTTGAACTACCTCCCCACCCCAGGCCTCCCCCATCTGCCCAGGCTTCTCCCTCTTTGGGGAGAGAGCCTGTCATCGTTATCAGATGACCTGGTATGACCCCCACGCTTGCTCATGTGCACACACACAAACTAAAACACTTGCTCAGATTCTCTTTTCCCTCTTACATCAATCGGAGTGATCAGATACCGTATGGGATCAAATGTAAGCAGAAGGAGTTAACAGGTCGAGCACCTGATTGGACCCGTGGTGGTACCTGCACAACCACCATTTCTCAGACAACTCATCCGCATCCCTGCAGGGGGGCTTTGAGATAGCCAGGCTAAGAGCTGCAGGAATGGATCCGAGCCTCTGAATGTGGCCTTGGGAAAATCACCTCCCTCTCTGAGCCTCCAATCCCTGATCTGTAAACTGGAACCACATCTAAGATGATCTCAGAGGCCCCTTCGTTTTGTGACCATCTATTGTCTAAATCCTACAGCCTTTCCCTACATTCCCCCTGGAGGCTGCAGAGGCATGTGGCTGGTGAAGACCAGTGGACAGTCACGGTGTCCACCAGCCTCCCGAGTCACACAGGACATCTGCAGAGTACATCAAGCCCACAGGAGACCTGCTGGGATGGGCTGAGTCATAGTCTCATCACAGATACTGTGATGAACTATAAGAACCTCTTGGGAGCGGGTTGGGGGGGGGCGGGGAGAGGTGGGAAGAGAGGACGGCTGGTGGAAAGAGCAGGAAACCTCACATGGTGGAGGATCCCAGGCCTTCTGAGCTGGAAATGCAACCTTGCTGCCCATCCCCATGGCACCCTGAGACTCCAGTTCCCACCACCAGCTCGTAATCCCCCCCTTGGAGCTCGGGGCCTGGTGCACAGGCCTGAGAACTAGCAGAAGGGCTGTCGTCCACAGCCAGGGGTGGCTTTTCTGTACCAGCCCACCCAAACCTTGCCTACCTGCCGCCACCTCAAGCTTTTCAGAAGTGAAAAGAGAGATGGGGCAAAGGGAGGCCCAGCAGCCCCTGGAACCTTTCTGTGTTCTCAGGGGCATCGCAGTAGGTCCAGAATGACTCAGGGTTTGAAAGCAAGATGCCGGCACAGAGCGGATTCCTGACGAATGTGGCCCAGATGTTCTGAGCGATTTATTTTTGTTAATGGAAAATGGCTGAGCTAATAACCCTCGGAAGGCATTTCTAAAGGGAGAGCTGAGGTCTGCTTTGCTTCTCTGCTCCTTATATTTACTTGTGGTTTTCTTTTAGGGAAGAAGGAAAGAAATTGGATGTAAGAAAAAGCCCAAGTAACAACTTTCTGCATTTGACAGCTGGTACCTAAATCCCAAGCCCAGATTTTTTGGCCTGATTTCTATCAATTATTGAACATGCACCAAGATGCAAGCACATCTCATCATTATCTCATTTAATCCCTGTCACAAGGAGGAGACCAAGGTGCAGCGAGATGATGTGTCCTGCCCAGAGGCACGCAGCCGGTAAAGTCAGGGCAGAGAATGGAAGCCCAAGTGTTAGACTCCAGACCAACCATCTTGCTACCACAGTGCTCTCTGGGGGAACGACAAGGGGTCTAAGGACTAAAAGGGACCTTGGGAAGTCTTCTAATTGATCTACCTGCTTTTTGTCAGCACCTCCATTTTAAGCCTTAAATTTCCTTAGAGGAAAAGCACCGCTTCTTGACTCCCCACTCCCCAGCATCTCCTGGGCAATGAGTGATCACACTGCTGTCCAGTCCTGAACTCATGGTACAGTGAAAAGGCTTTGAAGCAGGCACAACTGGGTCCCCATCTAAGAGTCACCCTCACATAAGTGACTTTGAGCAAGTTATGTAAGTTCTCTGTGTTGAGTTTCCTCACCATCAGCCTGGAGCTCACTCTCGCTCTCGCTCTCTCTCTCTCCCTCTCTCTCTCTCTGGAGCTATAGCTGTACATACCAAAGGGGTGTTGTGAGGATAGTTTTAGCCCAGCACTTGGCACTGAGTCGGCTCTCAGTAGATGGTGGTTATTACTATGTAAGTACGGAAATGAGTGAGGAGTGAATGCGCTTCCCCCTGCTCTGTGCTAAGAGAGACTCAGTGATCATCAAGGTTAAATGTAAGGAAAGGCACATAAACCTCCTCCTTGGTGGGGATTGTCCTTGGTGTATATGGCCTCCTGAGAACCGGCCACCTTGTGTTTGGAGTAATATGCAAATGACATTATGGGAACAGGAGAATGGCCTGCAAGGACGCATGTTTGCGGGACTATCACCTCCTGTTTCCACATGCTGACATCGGAGGGCTTGAGGATCCAGCAGGATCACCTCATTCAGAACTGCATTTAAACCACATGAAACTGAACACATCTCTAGGGATCAATGATTGCACACCCGTGAGGTGCCAGGCCCCGTGCTGGCAGAGAAAGTCAGAGACAGAGAGGGAGAGAGAGAAAAATCTCAAAGCCCCAGATTAACCTTCCACAGAGGCAAGACCCAGTAGTGAAAGAGAATGTGCTTTGGAGTAGGTGGAGGTGAGCTGAGATCTTGGCTTAGTATATTCTCTCTGCCGATTTGGGGGAAGTTGTTCTTCTTCTCAGAATCCCTGTAGAAGCCGGGAAATAGCATCATATGAACTATTTTGAATCAGATCAAATACGTACAGCACTTAGGACACTCTCAGGAGGAGAGCCACGAGGAGTGTTAATTCTCATTTTTACTCACTCTGCAAAGTTGTTACCATCCTAGTTTACAGGTGAGAATGTTGAACTCAAAGACCTAAGAGGACTTGTCCAAAAATCACAGAGATGAGAGGCAGGCATGGAATTAATCTGGTTCTCTTGTATTTCTGCTTCATGGTGCAATAAATATTCACTGAGCACTTAATGATGCCCTATACAATAGGAGAGGGGCTGGTAATTTCTAGACAATCTAGGATCCCAAGGGTCTCACCTCTTAGTGACATCTATTTGGGAAATATTCATTTCACCCATATTGTATTTTTGGCACTATGGAAGACGGTGGAAATGCCTTGGTGGACCCAACAAGTATGGCTCTGTCCTTAAGGAACATACAGGTTTGAGGATGGACGTAATATGTGTATCAAAATTAAGTATGATTAGTGCTCTGGTAGGGGGAATCCTACAGCCTGGGACTCACCAGGTTAGTCTTGTTGAGATTTCCAGAATGGAACGGAGTTGGTCAGGGAGGGAGCAGGTGGAGCTGGGATGTCCTGGAAGGGAGAGACTAGCCCTTTGAAGAACTGGAGTAAGTTCAGTGTGGCTGGAATAGCAGGTGGGAAGGGTGGTGGTCTCAGGTGAGACTGGGGAAGTAGGTCTGGGTCATGGAGAGCCTTATAAGACAGGTTAAGGAGTCTGGATGTTTTAATGAGGCCAGTGCCGAACTTTTGAAGTATTTGAAGCAAAGGAATAGGATTCACATTTTAGAGAGATTACCCGGTTGCAGTTTAGAAAAAGGATTTGGAGTGAGGAAAAGACAGAAACAAATAATAACCAGTAAAATAAGGCAATCACTGTGATGGAGGTAAGAGCATATTCAAAATATTGAACAGTTAGTCCGATGGCCATCAACCAACGGAACAGAAGCTTACTGGAGAAGTCCTGAAGACCCCTGCCATGTCAGGCATCATCCCCGAGGGTCTCAGGAGAGGGCTGGGCTGCTGGATGGCAGGGAGGGGGCGGGCATGGGAGGGCCACTGGTGGTGGAGGGCAGTGGCTCTTGACCAGTTAGCATGGACTTCAATATTTCAGCCATTGGTAAGGTTGTCCTGGTGCATTCCATTGTGAATATCAGCCTGGGTGAGGATAAAAGCAAAGTGTTTCTGGAGCCTGGGGCTTCCATACCTTTCACCTGTGAGCCGATAACCAAAGCAAGGACCTTCCTATGCTCACGGTCTAAATACCTTGAATCTTGGAACTCCTGGTGAGACAGTTAGGACTTTGGAGAAGGATGTGTCACATAGCGGAATGGGGACACTGCCACTTTAAAGGGGATGTGGTCCTCCTGTGAACTGATGGCAGCCACAGCTGGAGAGCATGTCCAAAACCAGCTGCTATGGCCAAGCAGACATTGTCTTGGATTCACCCTGACAACTCCCACTCTGGAGATTCTTGACATCCTTTCCTTTGTCTTGACCCTGACCAGGGTCTTGGTGAACAAGGCCACTCTACTGATTTGCCTGATTCTTTCTTGATTCTTCTGGTTGTGGGTTTTGGGTTTTTTTGTTTTTTGTTTTTATTCTCTGCAAACACCAGACCTTCCCAGCTTCTTTTAAATCTCTGTGTCTTACAGTTTCTTCTGATTAATCTTCCAGCTCAGTGCATACCACTCATACCCTGCCAGTGCCCCAGTTTTTCTCTGGGGGAAGCTGGGCTCCAGGGAAACCCTAGGATTGAGTGTGGTGTTTGCTGCTTTACAAACTAAGATAATCAGATCAGCAAAGCAATTCATTCATTCACTCATTCATTCATTCATTCACGTTTTCCTGCCAGGAATGGCTGATAAATAGTTGACTGTATGCACTCCTTGAGTAGCTGTTGTGCTAGGGCTGCTGAGGATTCAAGGATGAGAAAACACAGCCCTGCCCTTAGTGAACGTCGGTCTATGATGTTCATTCATGGATTCATTCAACGTCAAGCCTTTAGGGTTGACTGAGTGCCCCATTTGTGCCAGGCACTATGAACAAGGAGCAGTTTCTGAACTCAGGCAGATCATTGTTCGAAAGAGGAGATGGTAAGAGAATAATTACAGTGCCAGGCGTATCTTTAGCTGAAAGATTGTGTCATCCATGAAAAATGAAGACGGGAAATAAAACCAAAGTTTCTAAAGCTCTTTTAGTGTTAGGTATTGACTTTGGCAAGAGAATGGAGAGTGGGTGGTCCTACTTGGTTTATGAGGCCCTAGACCCTACACAAGGGTTTTCCAAATCCAGCTCACTTCAAAGGTTTGAGTCTAATGGGGGGGAAATGCACTTAGACGCTGACTGTGAGCCAGAGCTGAGTTCATATGTGAGCCCTACGCTCCATAGAGAGCACCGCTGAGACCCTCAGCGGTCCAGGAAGACAAGGCCTGGCCCAGATTCACTACATCAGCCCTCCTCTGTCAAGATACAAAGCTTAGAACAAGAGAAGGTGTTCCCTCAACACAGCCATGGCCGGACAGATGGAAGTATGAAGGGTTCGAGCTCCGTAAGCAGTTAGAAGAGTCAAACCTCTGCGTTCCTTCTTCATTTAAAAAGTACTTGCTGAGCACCTGTGAGTACCAGGTACTATGTTAGGAGCTTGATGCATGGTGGTGAGATGGAGTCCTTGCTGTCATGAACTTCACAGGCAGATGGGGCTTCCTGTGTACGCCAGGCAGGATTCTAAACAAGCCGCTTACAGATGTGGAAACCGAGGCACACAAGTTAAAGAACTTGCTGCAAGATAACAGAAACTATATATTGGTCTCTATGCGCATTAACTGGCACAGAGACCCTTGTAATTTCCTAAGTGATAAGAACACCGGGAGCATTTTTTGTTCTATTGAGGTGACTCTGAGTGAGCTCCTGAAGGCCACTCATGGAGGCTGGTCACAAGAAAGGCCAAGTCATGATCACAAGCTTGGAGTTTTCAGCCCCATCCCCCCATCCTCTAGAGAGGGGAGGAGTCTGGAAACAGAGTTAATAATTGATCACACCTACATGTGGAAGCCCCCATTAGATTCCCAAATTCCCAAATTTAAGGTTCAAAGGGCTTTTGGATTGGTGAACACATCTACACCAGCAGGGTGATGCACCCCATCTCCATGGGGACAGAAGTTCCTGTGCTTGGGACCCTCCTAGACCTCCTGTGTCTCTCTTCATCTGGCTGCTCACTTGTATCCTTTATCATGTCCTTTAATAAAGTGGAAAACATGAGCACTGACCTAGCTAGTTAACTGATCCCAAGGAGGGGGTCACAGGAACCTCAGATCCTCAGCCGGTGGGTCAGAAGCCCTGGTGACAAGCTGGCACCTGAAGTGGAGGGAAGGGGCAGTCTCGTGGGATGGAGCCCCTCACCCGTGAGATCTGACGCTGTCTGGGGTGGCGGGGGGAGTGTTAGAATTGTAGGACACCCAGCCGGTGTCTGGAAGAATCGCTGGTTGTGGGGAAACCTGCACACACTATGATGGCCAGAGGTACAAAGCTCTGGTGAGAAGTAAAGGAGACACAGCGGGAAGACAGAGAAGGAGAAGCCTGGGTGCTTCCTTTCTCCGCGCCCAGGGGAACGCGACCAGGAAAGGAGGTGCTAGATTTGAGGGGCGCGACTGTGGGAGCCCATCCCCAGCAGACCGACAGCAAGGGGTCTACACTGAGGCCAAGAGCCACCTCAGTGAAAACTGAGAGTGGGGTGATCACGGCGGGAGAGGAGAGCCGGGGCAAGGGGAGCTCTGAGCGCGGCTGGGGCAGGCTTCAGCGAGGGGACCGGGAAGCTGGACATGAAGGGGTGGAGGCCCCAGCGAGGGCAGAGGCCCCAAAGATGGAAAATGACGTTGGGGCCAAGAGAGAGGAGCCCAGAGAAGGACATGTGGCGGGTGGCTCATGGAGGCCGGCGGCAGGTCACATGGGGCCTGCAGGTGAAACCAGGAGCCTGCAGTCTGGACAGAGAGGAGTCACGGAAGCCTGACTCACCAGGGGTCACGAGCCTGGGCCTGATTCGTGCCTGCGGGTCAGGCGGGGGACCCCCACCTGGAGAGGCGGAGCGGCACTGGCGTGAGGACTGAGCCTGGGTTCACGCCCTGCGGGCCTCATCCATCCTTCCCGGTCTTGCTTTCCTCCGTGCACAAGGAAGAGACAATAATACCTCCCTTCTAAGCCTGCAGGGAGGATGTAAGGAGAAATGAAATGTGAAGTGCTTAAAACGGTGCCAGGCACGCAGTCCGCAATCTGCAAACGTTAGCTCTCCTACCCTGTCCCCACCTTCGCTTCCTGCTAAATACGGCTGATGGCCGCGGTCCGCAGGCCCTGCAATTAAAAGTAATGCACACTGGGGTGCAAGCAACTGGGAAAGCACAGAAGAGCACAAAGAAAAAAGAAGAACAATTATTCATGTTTACACCACCAAGAGAGAACCATCGCTAATACTTTGTGGTTTTGTCATTTCTCTTTGCCAATGCAGCCTCGTACCAAGTGCAGAGATTCTAATCATGTCTCTCCACGTTCCATAGACTTCTTTTCAACGTGGCAGCACTGCAGCTTGGGTCCTGGCGAGTAAACTCTGAGACGGTTTGGGGGGCCCCACGGGATGTTTATTAGGGGTCAACACCTGTGGTGGGGGTGGGATTGGGCACAGCGGTTAAACTTTACTGCAGGTGTGAAGTTTATATATATAAATACATGATACCCAATGATACACACATACATACATACATACGTGGGTACGTTGTGGGGGGAGGGATCCTGACAGGAAACATGAAATCTCTGGTTGAGAGAACAGACTGTTTTTCACTCACAGAACATATTAGCACCAGTTCCTGCTCTCCAATCTCTCCCCCCTCAGGACCATGTCACGAGAGCCAGTCATTACCCCGTGCATTCATCAGAACGGCTACCATCGATTGCAACTCCAAAATTATGACACTCAGAGCTTATATGAAGGGACTAGCACATCTGCCCATTCTCTCCTCTGGGAAAAGAAAAACCTTTCCTCTGGAATAGAACTATATGTTTCTGCAGAACGCAAGGCATCTCCAGGCTTTTTACCCGAGAATGTGAGCCCGTGGCTTTCGGAGCATAAGTCTCTAAATCACTTTGGAACAATACACTATCTCTAAGTTCCAAGGCATGTGAGCAATTCTTGGTTAAAAGTCAGCTTTTAACCAAGTTCCCCAGTGCTCTTGGCTCAAAAATCCCAGACCATGCAGAAAATATGAAAACATTCATGGGGAACTGTCTCCCAGCAGCCTTGATACAACCTGGCCAACCTCCTGGGGAGTTCAGGAGCATAAATGGTGCACCAGAATGCTCTGCATTAGGTAAAAATGGCCAGGCTTTTATACCTCTCCTTCAAAGAGTCCCTGGACACGGACCAGCCAAAAAGGATGCGCCATTGGCCAAGCCTGCTCTCTGCAGTGGACACAAACTCCGAAGGAGCAAATGGACCTGGTAGCAAGCCCTTCCTTGGACTTGGATCTGAGTGGCACATCTCCACGTCTGCCCCTAGAAAGCCCTGTGAAGATTTTTCACATCAGCGACTCTTAATGGTCCCATGGCATTTCATTGCTTCAATTACCCTAGTTGATGAGACCCCCATTACTGAGCATTAGGTTGTTGGGAACCTGCTGCTATTCTAAATCCTGCTGCCATGAATACCCTTGTAGACGGCATCTTTGTATTCTTCCCTGAGTTTTTTCCTTGGGACAGATTCCTAAAGGTGGAATTCTAGGCCAAGGTGTCTGGATATTTCTAAGGCTTTTAATACATACTACCACACTGGCCTCTATTAAGGCTGTGCTGATTTATGCTTCCCTGCAGTGGCTGAGCCTGCGTGCTTCTCCTGAGTTCTGCTGACATTGATTGTCGTTACTCACTTATGTCATTGTGTGCCCACTTTTGTTTTATTTGCATTTTTTAAATATGGTGGGTAAACATTTCTTCACATGCTGTTTGACAATCTTGACTTCTCAGTTTCCGAACTGCTTGTGTACATTCGGGCTTCATTTTTCTAATGGAGCATTTTTCTTTCCTATATTGATTTGAAAGACTTCTTAAGCCCATCCGCCCAGTCTCCTATCGTCTATGCCGCCATTATTTTTCCCAGTTTACTGTTTGCCTTTTTATCTTGTTTATAGTGTTTTGGGCATGCATCTGTTTTATAGTTCGTTAGAGCCAATTCTTCCGTCATTGCCATCTTAGATTCTGTCCTTGTCATTATGTTTGCAAAACTTGATTCACTTTATAATCTAGATGCAGGACCTTGATTTTTCCCTATTGCATTTGACCCAGTTAATTTCGGTTCACCGTTGCAGCCTGCCAGGATCTTTTAAAATCCTGATTATGTCACCCAGCATCTGAGCGCTCCCTCCCAGCTTTGAGTCCAATGCAAATTTGATCAGCTCTCTTTCTATGACTTCATCCAAGTCGCCCATCACCCCTTTTACATTTCTCTAATGATGTTCATTCAACTTGTCTGAAACGGAGCCAAATAGGAGCCTTCTCTATCACCAGTGCAGCAGCCAACTGGCACCAGGACACTGCTGTGGGGGAGGAGACTGTCTCTGCCAACTGGACGCATGGCCGGGTCCAAGATGCCTCTTTGGATCAGTGTTTTCACAGCACCTGTCACCCTTAGAACCATCACCTCATGGTCATAATCGTTTATTTAGATTTTCTCCTCCCTCTGGCATATCTGTCTTTTTCCTTTCTTAGCCAAGCAGAATGACAAGGGACATAAATATGTAGAAAATAATCATGTATTAGATGAAAATGATTTGGCATGGAATAGCAGTGCAAACCGTCCAGGATCACGTTAGAAATTCAATTCATTTCCTTGGAATAATGGACAAGACATTCAAGATTACCTGGTCGCCAGCTTCCCTCCCTCACCCTAAGATCCTTTTTGCATCATGAGGGTTAATTATAACCAACATTTATAGAGACCATCTGAGAATCTGATAATTGTCTTACATAATCACTAATCCTTTAAAACATACACATTGCAAGACAAGTGTTATCTCCCTTCAAATACAAGGAAATAGAGGCTCAGAAAACTCAAGATATTAATCCAAAATCACACAGTTTGAAAGGGTTAGAGCCTGGATTTGAACTTGTATCTCATACCAAACTGTCTCTCTGGCTGATGCCAACAGTCCTACATTCTTTGAATGTCATCAGGAATGGGACCCCACTCCTGAAGATGATTCCAGGAGTGCCCTAGGAGAATAATCCTGGATATTGACCTCAATTTCCCTCTCTATATCTTCTTCCCCTTGAAGACACACAAAACTGATCTTCTCACCCTTCTCACCCAACACAGCTCTTCTAATGATCATATCCTCTCTGTCTCCTCTTCTCAGATCTGTCAACAGTTCCTCAGGTGACAGAGTTGGGAGACCCTTCATCTGATCTTGCTCCAATTTATCTCTGTCCCCCATGTTGTCCACAGCTGAATGCCATGCTCCAAATTGGTTCTAGTGACAACAGGACTTTACCCCCGGTGACCCACCCACCAGGTTCTCTTCTTCTCTTCCAGGAAGCCATGGGAAAAGGAAGAGCTTCCTTTCCTCACTGCCCATCCCCTACTTTCTTTTACTCCATTCTCAGAGGAGGAGTTTTGGAGTAGATGTTTGCCTCTTATACTGACACTAGCCTGGCCTCTGAATCTCTTCTCTGCTGTATGACTTTTTCATATCTACTTTTAACCAAGCTCCTGTCCTTGCTTGACCAAACTTCTCTCACCTCCCAGCCACCCTGGAGTTCCTTCCTGCACTTTCTGAATATTCAGCTATGGACATGCAGTCCCTGGGGGGAGGGGGGATGCTCAGAAGATGAGATGAGGGAAGCTCAGAGTTCCTGAGCAGGGCTGCCAAGGTGGGGACCTTCTAGCACAGAGCCAGCGAGGGTCCCCTCGAGAGTGGCTGGGCAATGGCTGGCTTCTCTCCTCTCTCACTGCATCTTAAAAGGAGTCAGGAAGGGGAGTTGGAAAAGTGACTCCTAAAAGTAAGGATGTAGGAATAGGGCACAGTCCCTCCATGGTACTGTCTCACTTCCTAGTTACTGAACTATGTCTTTTCTTTCTAGCCTGAGCCCATGTACTCATTTCCCTCATTCCTACCCTGAGGATAATATTACCTTTCTTATGGGCTTATTGTGAAAATTAAATGATATAATGACTAGAAAGCGCTCAGAACAGTAAGTGTCCCGCAAATGGTGGTTATTATTACTTTCAACCTAACACTAGATTTAATTATTTCAATTAACAAAGTACCAGGCAGTGTATGAGAATAACATTTTTCCTTTCCCCACCCCTCTTGCTTTAGAGCTTTCTCATACGTCACCTCATCTGAGGCTCATCACAACGCTGGAGGAGGGAGCACAGCAGGCCCTTATGGACCTTCACATAATGAGAAGGCAATGAAGACTTGAATGAATGAAAGAATAGTGCCAGGATTTGTCCGTGATGCCCTATCACCACTTTCTCTCCCACCATACTGTTTTGATTTTAATGAAGGTTGTTGACTACCACAAGGATTGACTGAGTCTTGACTTCTGTCCGACAGCCCCTAGTTTCTTCTCATTCTTTCTTTGCCTCCCAGACAAGGACTCAGCAATAGTCCCCAGTTTGAGGCTGAGGCTTCTCCCAGTGCCTGAGTGGGTCACGAAAACAGCAGGATGTTACTTAGCTCCATATGTTGTTTCATAGTTTTGACTTCCAATAGCAACTCTGCATTCAGTCCAGCTCTCAGCTCTGGATTCCCACCTTGCAGTAAGAACTGTGAAGGATCTGGAATTTTACCCTACCTGAAATCTGACAGGTTAACCTACTACAACTCATGGATGCTGGCAGAAAATGAGAAATTTCTGGTCGGATACAAAGGACAGCTTGTAACTCACAGCAGTAGCCGTAGACAGAGTATCATCCTTGGTGCTGATGCCCTGAACCCCACTTCCCACAGCGCAATGCAATGAGGGCCAGGTAACTCCTGCACACCCAGGGGGTTGTGTTACATGACAGTAATCCCAAGTTTAAGAAACTCTAGTCTTTTAAAGGAGCTATCGGCAAATCTGCCCAAATCTGCCCTGGAGAGAGACATTACTGGACAACAAACAGACCTGCCCTCTGCCCGAGAAGGAGACACTATCTCTACATTCCAAAGCTATTTGTTATACAAACATCCTTGGAAAGATAATTGGCAACAAAAGTCCTCAGTGCCTCTGCCCACAAGATGTGCAGAAACTTGAAAGACCCTTGGAAAACTGACTCCTATTACCTTGTCCCCCCACCTCTGTGGTCTGTCCAGTGATTCTAGTCATGAGTTCTGGGACACTCTCAATAGCCAGGTCCTTCCTGGGCTCATCAGGGTGACGTGATGAAGTCAAAAGCCAGGAGATTTTTGGAAGACGAATATGCCTTCTGCTGCATGCTGGCACCGTGGACACAGGCGACATGCCTGGCTGCTGGAGGAAAGATGAAGTGTGATCCAGGGATTTGAAACCAGTATGGATGGGAGTACGAAATCGGAGATGGATTGGAGGAGACACTGGCATGATGTGTGTAATGACGTCCTAACCCATTTCTCTAATGATGAAAGTTAATGAGTCCCTAATAATGAACGTTAATGAACCACAAGGCATGAGCAGTTAACGAATGTGGGTTTTCATGATGTTTGGGTTTTTTGCTTGAAGTTTATGAATACAGGTGGGCAAGGACAGAGCTGGCTCAGATCCAGGAAAATTCACACCAGTTGAGCTGACCTCTTGCTTCCATGGCTCACTGAAACATCCCTCCATTCCTTCACTCATTAGATGAAGATGTATTGTAGTGTTTCCTATGTGCTGGGTTTTTAAGCTGAAATACTGGAAACCAAGATGCAGACAGTTCAAACTGTTAGCCTTACTGCATCAGAATGACCTGGCATGAAGTTCCCACTGATCTGCCAGAGCTTAGCAAGCACATATACCCTGTGCTCTAGCAATTCCACATCTAGCGATTTATCCTATGGAAAGAATCAGAGATTAACAAAATGGCTTTTCTGAGGATTAAATAAACTAATACAAAGTGCTAAGAACAGTATCTGGCTCAGTATATTTCATTTAAATGCTCAGTTCAGTTTCACTTACAAATGAAGGTTAGATAACCTAAATATCCAAAAATAAAAGATTCTTTAAATTATAAAATGCACCTAAATTGAAGTATAATATGGATATTAAAACCATACTATACTGGGTTCTGCTTATGTTTAGGATGTAGAAGATCACAAAAGACTATTGCACTGGCTATAACAATAAGCACTGATAAACTGAAAAAAAAATTACAAATATCTAGGAAAAAATTAACAGATGCGACGACCCCTACAAACTGAAAACTACAAAACATTGCTGAGATTAATTAAAGACAAAAAAAGAGATAAAAAAGAATGATATATTGTATTAATGTACTAAAATATTTACTTTTGTTAAGATGTAAATTCTCCCCAAAGTGATCTATAGATTCAATGACCTTCCAACCAAAATCTCAAAAAGTAAACAATTAAGAAGCTTATTCTAAAATGTAGATGGAAAGGGAAAGAACCTAGAACAGCTAAGATAATCTTAAGAACAGAGTTGGAGGACTCACATTAACATATTTCAAGCTATAGTATAAAGCTGCAGGAATTAAGACAATGTTTCATTATGAGTAGACAAATCCATGGAAATGAATAAAGTCCAGAAATAGGTCAACATATATCTGATGACTGGTTCTTTGACAAAGGTACCAGTACAAACCAAGAGAGAAAGGAAAGTCTTTTCAATAAATGGCACTGGAACAACTGAGTATATGTGTGCAATCAATGAGCCTTGATCTCTGTCTCACACCATAAACAAACATTAATTCAAGATGAATCATAGACTTATATGTGAAAACTAAACCATGAAGCTCCTTCATGAAAACATGAGAACAATGTCTTCTTAAACTTGATGTAAACAAAGACATCTTCAGCAATAAAAGGAAATAACCATGAAAACTTGGTAAGTAGGACTTTACCAAAATTAAAACCGTTCATCTAAAGACATTGGTAAGAAAATAATAAGGCAAGATAAAGACCAGGAGAAAATATTCATAATAAAAGTATCTTATGAAGAGCTTATATCCAGAATCTGTAAAGAATTGTTATAAATTATGATAGTAAGAGACAGATGTCCCAGTTTTTAAATTGGGCAAAAGACTTGAACAGGCACTTCATGAAAGAAGACAGTTTAGTAGCCAGTAAGCATCTGAAAAGATACTTAATTTCATTGTTGCTAAAGAAATGGAAATTGAAAACCATAACCAAAGAATACCCACCAAACACCTGAAATTAAAAAGACTAACAAGACCATGTTGGAGAGCATGTGAGTAAAGGTGGAAATCCTCATACTCGTGGGAGTATAAATTGAGAGACCACTTAGGAAGAGTGTTTGGCAGTTTGCAAAGAACTTAAACATACACCTACCCTGTGACACAGCAACCCAAGAGTATGTATACGTGAGTGCATTTGTCCACAAAAAGATTTGTACAGGACTGTTCATAGTCCATGTTATGGACTGAATGTTTGTGTCCCCCCAAAATTCATATGTTGAAACCCTACCCCCCCAATGTGATGGAATTAGGAGATGGAGCCTTTGGGAGGTGATTAGAGTTAGATGAGGTCATGATGGTGGGGGCCTCGTGATGGAATTAGTGCCTTTATAAGAGTCAGGAGAAAGCTTGCTTCCTCTCTCTGTTCCCTACAATGTGAGGCTACAACAGGAAGTTGGCAGTCTGCAACAAGGAAGAGGGGCCTCACAACGCATCAATTTATTTATTTATTTATTTTAAAGATTTATTTATTTATTTTTAGAGAGAGAGAGAGAGCGGGGTGGGAGAGGGGCAGAGGGAGAGACTCTCAAGCAGACTCCCTGCTGAGTGTGGAGCCCAACACGGGGCTCAATCTCACAACCCTGAGATCATGACCTGAGCCCAAATCAGGAGTTGGACACTCAACCGACTGAGCCACCCAGGTGCCCCACATCAATTTTTTTTTAAAGGGCGCTGGATGTATGCAACAACAAGATTAATCTCAAAAACATTATGTTGAGCAAAAGAAGGAAGACACTAAAGAGTATATATGACGTGTTTCCATTTAATGAAGTGGAAGAACAGGGAAGAATAGTGATAGAAACCAAAATATTAGTTAAGGTGGAGGCCAGGGGGCAAGGAGTAGATTAACCAGAAAGCAGCATGAGGAAATTTTCTATGGTGATAGAAATGTTCTATATCTTAATATGACTTGTAGACACGTGAATATATATATATAGTAAGTTGTAAGTCATTGAGCTATAAGCTAAAGATTTGTGCATTTTACTGTATGTAAATCATATTTCAATAAAGTGCAATTGGTACGAGACCAGTTAGGGGTTTGTAACCCAGAGTGCAAGGGCTGTGAACACAATCTGATGTGTCTTTATACACCATCATTTTCTCTGCTGTGCAGAGAATAGAAGGGGTAGGAGTGGAGAAGGGGGATGGTTTGAAAAGCTATAGTAAGAGAACACATGAGAGGGTCTGTATCTTGGGTTCAGTGGAGTGGAGGGAAGAGGAATGTGCAGAGGTTGGTGGGATACCCATGAGGAGGTGTCCAGTTACACGGGTCTGGGTTGGACACAGAGTAAGCCATTGGACACAGTCTCATTCACTCATTCTTCCAACAGCTATTAAGTTCTTTCTCTGTTCCAGGCACAGAGATTGGTGGTTAACCAGGCAGTTGTGGTCCTTGCTCTGATTGAGTTTCCATCAGGAAACAGATAACTAAGCAGAGTCTAGAGAGTTCAATGTTAAACAACTTCTTATACAAAAAATGATTGAATGCTTTGTGATAAATGCTAGCACATTCAGAAGTACACAGCCTGAAGGCATGAATAAGGGATCTGATCTACTCTGGTATAGCAGGGAAGGCCTTTGTTGCCCAAAGTGTGGCTTTGAACTGAGCTGGGTAAAAATTAGTCAGGTGAGAAAGATGGGACAAATGGCCTTGGTACATCCCTATGTACCAAGTCCCTGAAATGGGATTCAGCATCACTTCTTTCAGGACCTAAGAGACCTAAGATAAGGGCAGTGAATGAAGTGGAAAACCCACTTGAGAGTGGTTGACATTCTCCAGAGAAGCATGTTGATTGAGAAGAGCAAAAATAATTTTTTTATATTGTATCATGAACAACGTCAACAATTGGGAGATCTGTATAACTCAGTGAGCCAATATTCTCCAAATAACCAATGCATGTTGTTCAAAATCATGCCCAGGCGAAAGAGCCATTCAAAGTACGAGATAGACCAGTAGATTTCAGTGGAACAGAATACAAAAAAGATTTTAATTACAAGGTAGCTGAGTTTTCTGTGTTCCTTGCACACTGGTGAGGATATGGCTTTAAATTGTTAAATCTGGGCAATGCTTATTTAACTGGCCCAAATTTTATACTATGTTTAGGGCCAAGATGGCAATTTCGGAGGGGCTAAATTTGGATCCACTAGACTTCTTCACAAACTCAAGAGTCACGCTCTATGATGCAGTCCCAAGTTGAATCCAGACTGCTTAATTATATATGAGGGATAAACCTGTCCTCAGAGGTCATTTCTTGGGCCAAAGCAACTCTACAGTGAGATCCCACTGAAAGAGTCATTGGGGTGAAGGACTGTGCCAGGAATCAGCTGGTATTCACCAGGATGGCTGTACCTGTTGTAAATGGCTAGCATCTGTTCCAACTGGGTAAGAATCAGAGTCATATAGGTTTTATTCACTCAGTCAACAAATATTTACTGAGCTCCTGGTATGTACCAGGCAAGGGCAGAATTGCTACGAAGTTAATCAAGCGTAACCTTTGGGGCTCCTCACTTGCAGGGGCCTCTCCAAGGATTCATACAGTCATACACCAAGTACAATGTTTTATCCATAATTGGTTAAAACCACTGTCTCTCCTTCTCTCGTTCGTGCTTCCCCTCATGTTGATTGATGTGGGAGCAGTTGCGTCATTTGGGGAATTCAACTTAAGTTAAGATGTGGATTCATTCAGTGTGAGCTTAGTGGGATATATTTATGTGGTTGCAGTCACTTCCATGGGTGATTACATTACTATTAGCTGCGCCAAAGAGGAATGACTTTCGGAAATACTCTTACTGCTCACTCTGCCAACCTACCAAGAATCATGAGACAAATAATGTCCAGAACACAGAAACTGTTTATTGAGAGATACATCCATCTTTAAGATGGGATAGTCTTTCCAATATCCCATAATTTTGATGCCAGTCATCGAGATATGGTGCCTGGCATCAAAAACATGGAAGATTTAACAAAAAAACAGGTGCAAAAGGACTTTGTGGAAAATCCTTCCTAATTTTATAGCTCACATACAAAAAAAATTTGATTGAGCTCTTCCCAACTTTGACATTGCCAGTAGTGAATTATGAAGTTGGAAGGAACTTCCCTGAAATATCATCAATAATAAAGCAAATTTCAATCAACCATACTGGAAAAAAGACTGAATTGTCTTTATGTTCTCCATATAAAAAAATATTACAGATTTCCCTGCTTCTATGAGTTACTGAGAAATATGCTGAAATCTCTCTCTGGCAGCAAATTTGTGTGTTTTTCCTTGTAGTCTCATCAAATTTAACTTTATATGTATTTGAGACAATGTTAGTAAGTATATACAAATTTGGAACTGTTGTATCTTCCTGGAAAGTTGAACCTATTTTTATTACAAAATGTCTTTTTTTTACAGCTTGCAATTCTTGGCCTTGAAGCTGTTCAGTCTGATATAAATATGATGATACCACCTTTCTTTTCAGTTTTCATTCTTTTGTTATAATTGCTCTATAGACAGCCTTATGTTTTAGATATGACTCTTTTAACGATCATATGCTTGAGATTTTTTTTTTTTAAATCCATTCTGACAATCTATGTGTTTTAAAGGAATATATATTCTATTGACATTTAGTGTGATTACCCATATATTCGGGCTTTAACTTACCATCTTAGTACTTTCTATTCATTTATCTGTTATATTCTCTTTTTTTCTTTCTTGCCTTCATTAGGATTACTAAAAATGTTTTATTATCTCATATCCTTCATATCCCCATCTATTAGCATGGAAGTTATATTCACTTTTATAGGTATTTCAGCAGTTATTCCAGTGAATCCAATATGCATCCTTGATTTATCCAAGTCAAATATTATGCACTTCCTGGACAGTGCAAAGTTCTTATTCTTATCTACATTGTTATTGTGTATTTTAAATATGTGTGTATACATCATTTTAATTATGCATAGAAGGAGTAATTTTCCTTTTATCTGAAAAATACTTTTTCACATTTCTTTTAGTGTGAGTGATAGACTCTCTCAGTTTTTCTGAAAATGTCTTTATTTTGCCTTCATTATTACAAGATATTTTCAATGGGTATAGTAGTCTTGGTTGGCAGATTGACATTTTTTCAGCACTTATAAGCTCTCAATACTTTGTCTCTAGCTTTATTGTTTCTGTTGATAAGTCGGCCATCAGTCTTATTTTTGCTCTTTTGAAGGTTACAGGGTCTTTTGGTCCAGCTGCCTTTAAGATTTCATCCCTTACTTGATTTTGAGCAATATTGCTGTAAGGTATCTGAGTGTATTTTCCTTGATACCTTTCCTGTTTAGGTTTGTAGGGCTTCTTGACTTCATGGTCTGATGTCTTTCATAAATTTGAAATATCCATCATTGTCTCTTCAAATATCATACCCTGTTCTTTGTTTGAACTTGGGTTCCAATTTTGTATCAGTTAGTTCTCACACAGTTTCATTTATGTCTCTTCCAATTTTTTTCATCCTTCCTTCCTCTCATTTCATTCTGAATATTTTCTTCTGAGCAATCTTCTAGTTTATGATTTCTCTCTTTAGTTGTCAAATGTACTGCTTAACTCCTTCCACAGAGTTCTTAATTTTATTTGTTGAATTTTCCAATTTTAGAATTTTCATTTGGTTTCCGTATAGTTTTCTGCTTTCTGTTGGTATTCTTAACTATGTTTCTTAGCCTCCCGGGTATGATAAGTGTGGCAATTTAAAAGTCAACTGTGGAGCTGTTCTTTCTCTTGCTTTTGTTGGTTTTCATTCATGTCTTGTCTCCTTGTATGTCTTATCTCCTTGCATGTCTTTTTGGTTTTTGTTGTGTTCTAGACATGGTTCTTATAAAAATATTTATTAAATGAAAGTGAGGCCTAAGATGAGTCTATCATCCTCCAGAGAGAACCTGTTTGCCGTTTCCAGGAACTTTGAGACACTAGTCCTCCAGGATCACCTAAATCCAACCTGAGAAATGGAAACTTTTCAAAGTTAAGTCCCTAATCTCTGAGAGGGCCTAATTCTGATTCATCCATACTCCATTCAGTGCCCACCCAAAGTTAAAGATATTCACTGAGATCCCCTCCTCATTTTCCTTGAGAGACAAAGTGCTATAGCCCTAAAACTTTTTAACCTCTGTCTCCAAAACTGACACACTTCCCTAGAGGAAAAAGTAGCCCCAGATACTGAGATCATCTCCCTGGGCTGCTATCCTTTACCGGGTAGTGGCATGGTGAGTTTTTTGCTATCTTGTCAGCAATCTGGTGCCTTTAAGATTTTTAAGAATATTCTGTCCAGATTTTCTAGCTGTTTTAAGTGGAATCATTGATTATTGGTACCTGGTCTGTTATTAGGTCAAATTTATTCTTTCTAAAAAATTTATTTTCTGTCATTTAAAGGATTTCTGAATGGACGGGCAAATAGATCCATTTGTTTCACTTACCTTCTTGATTTTTGTGATTTATGATTATCTCTGTATCAACACTTAGGACTATACCTAGCATACAATGGGTACCAATGAATGCATGCTGCATGATGAACAAGCCTAAACAATGCCTGACACAAAAATGTTAAATCCTTTTCTCACTTTTTTAAAAGTCATTTTATACCCTAATTGCTTGCTTATTCATCATAATCTCCTCAGCATTAAGCATGTCCTTGCCACATGAAAGATGGCATTGGCAAACTAGGGAATCTCCAAATGAATGTCCATGTTCCCTTCCAGTTCCCTGGATTGGTAAATTTATGAGGATGCGAGGTAGGTGTTCAATAATTAAATTAGAGAGTTTTGTTTTGTTTTGTTTTGTTTTGTTTTTGCCTCTTCTCTCCCTTTGGTGACGATGTCTCAAGAAGAAAGGCTAGGGATCACCTGCAGGCATTCCCAGATTTGAGGTTATGGAAGTTGTAATTATAGTTTTTGGAGGGGAAAATCTCTCCCCCAAAACACTGAACTGATTAAAGCAGCAACTAGAAAACATTCTTTAAGCAAGAAATTTCCTTTCCCAAGCTAGGGGGTTGATTAATGCCTCTAATGCTCAGTGGGTTTATACGTCTTTGGTATGCAGAGCTGAAGAGTGAGAGGGAAAAGCCTCCAACCCAGCTCTGCTTGCTCTAGGTTCACTAAATGAAACAGCACATAACATTTATGCCAGTTCTACTTATCTGAGCATTTAATCACCAAGTGCCTCTTGATTCTGGTGAACTATTTTCTATATATGTGCTTATCTCCCCAACTAGATAGTAAGCTCCTAGGCAGAGGTGTCAAGACTTGCTTTGCTTTTGAACCACTTCCTAATAATTAGCACTACAGTGACATCTATCAATCAATATGTCCTTCCAACTAATGTCCATCTACCGATCCAGTAGCCATCTGTATATCAATGATTCCTATCTTCCACTCTTTTTTATTAATTATTTCAATGACATACCCTGTTTGTCAAACACTGGTGATAGAATGATGAATAATATTTGAGGAGCTCTTAGTTGAAGGGTAGCAAGTTCTAAATTTTCTTGTGTGTGTACTTCCATTAGGAAAAAGAATACATTCGAGCATGTATTTTTAATACATGAGTTTTTATTTATACATTATATACAAGTATATAAGTTATAAATCAGTAATGTTTAATTCTTATTAAAGATGCAAAGCCCTCAATCTGACCAAAATAAAATTATCAATAATAATAATAATATATTTCTAGTTAGAGTGATGTGATTGAATATGCTTTCTTATTTTTAAAATGTTGGTTTTATTTTGTATCAGGGATTTAAGGGCTGATTTTAAGTTCAATTTTAATACTTTGTTTTAATGATCCTCATGACTAACCAAGGTATCTCCTTAAGATTCATCCTTCCAATTAAAGGACTGCAATGTTGGCTGTATTATGATACTCATTTTCAACTCTGCCTGCAATTTTGCAAGGAATTTTGATAAATTTGACCAGTAAAAGTCCATCTTCCCTGATCTCAATCAGCGGTTCTTGCAAACTAACCAGAAGATGTTCTATGTTTTTCTATTTGCTGCGGGTAGTGAGGTGGATTTAAAATCCACTGAACCTCTTTATTTTGAAGATTTTAAAACAGATTTAAAAATATTGGTTCCAAGCTTAAGCACACAGATAAGGAGTTTTTTAAAAAATAGGTGTCACACTTGATATCCTGTGACAAAAAATCTTGTATTGGTGGCAATATCTCTAAACACCCATTTTCAAAATGTGCCCCCCACAAAAGCATGAGTTCTTTTGGAAAGGGGAGTTATTTTCTCAATTATTATTAAATTTCACCTTTGTAATCAAGGGATAGATTGAACATGCTTCATTTTTGGTTTTTAGCAGTGGGTGAGTAGCATGCCACCGACAGGCACTTTATCACAGGAACATCAGTCAATACAGCACATTTGCTTTTCATAAAGGAAAAATGCACAATTCTTCTTTACCTTTGTTTGTTCATGGTTTGTCACAAGATGACCAGTGAACCTCAGGGTCACCATCACATTATGAAATATTGGAAATATTCTCATTTTAATTTAATATATTCCATAAAGCCATTTACCTGGGCACATATTAATAGCAAAATGTCCCAGGATGCCAGAAGTTAACAAATGACCACTCTACTTTTGCAACTCTCATTCTCTGGATGTGAAAATATAAATAGCAATTCTAATTTCTTCTTTGGTCCCTAGGGAATTATTCTGTACCCTGCCTGGGGCATATACTTGGGGAAATTTTAGTCTACTGGGTCGAAGCAATTTGTATTTGTATAACAATCTACAAAGCATTATGACATTTGATCCTCAGGATACGCCATGAAGAAAGTAGAAGTATTATCACTTTTATTTTATAGATGAGGACAACTCAAGCCTCATGAATAAACTGCCCGTTGTTATTTGAAGTTGGAACTGAAGCCTGTGGATTTTGCCTCCAAATCCCATACTTTCCGCTACAACATTTTGCTTCCAGTACACACTTCTTCAAATATATGCTGGAGTGGGTATAAGCCAGAGAGACAAGAAAGTCATAATATTCAACTTTGGAGTAGGAAGGGGGGAAAAATGCATTCAATAATCTTTCTTCAAAAACACGACTCAATCAAGCTCCTTGAAATGAAGATAATATATACCCAGTTGGTACTAACCTTCTATTTTGGAGAATTTTTAAAGTACTCAACAACATTATTATTTTCCTTCTAAGGAAATGATTTGGAAGAAAGAAAAAAGCTTTATAAAGTGTTCATTATGGTGCTATATATCATTGGGAAAATAGTACACATTGAAACCTTTAACAGTAGGAAAATGATGAAGAAAATACATTTACTTGACTCAGCCATTACAATTATAAAAAATGACTATTACATAGGGACAGGAAAAGTATGCTTTCATATTTTTATTGATCCCAATAGTTCTCAAATGTAAATGTATATTAGAATCACCTGTGAAATGTTTAAACATACTCTTTTCCAGGCCCCATCCTGTACCTACTGAATCTGAATTTCTATGGCTGGTCCTATGGTTGGAATCTGTATTTCTAAAGCTGCATTGGTGTTTCTGCACAAACCAGATGGAGCATCACTGATCAATACTAGGATCGCACAATCTAAAAACTAACTGTGATGAAAGATAAGATTGAAAGAAGATACGAAAAAATAAAACCAGTTCCATTCACTAGACTAACCAAAAAATAATCATTTATTTTATTTTTACTTATCTAATATATATTGTATAATAATAAATGCAATTTATTAACATGAGCACATGGGATAAAATCTCTTTTCCTTATATGTATTGTAAAGAAATCTGTCTTCTCCCCTTAATTCTCAACTTTTACGTATTTGGCTTTCACCATAAATCTGAGAAAAATCAATTATCTGTGGCCTCTGTTTAAAGAGTTTTGTTCAGACAGGATTTGGCCATTATGAATACTACGTTCCTTTGCCCTATGTAGCAGCAAGAGAAGGGCCATGGGATGTTGCTTTGCTAAGAGTCTTAGTATCAAGTCCTGTTGCTGGTATAAATAGGAGGGAAGAAGGGAGATGGCAACCACGTTATTATGAGTCTAACTGTACGCTGGAGATCATGGGGCACACCTCCTGCCGGACTCAGAGGGAGGTGGCACAAATATTAATGAAGTAATGCTTTTTAATGGCTGGAAGAATCTTAGGATTGTCATAAAGAAAACAACCTGTAAACAACCAACCACATGGAAGCCAATCATCCCAAACTCTTGCAATTGCTCATGAAAAACCAATATTATGTACCAAAGACATACTGTGACATTTGCTTTTAGTTACAGTTTTGAATGATACAACCCAGCAATATTGCTCCTGATGGTAGAGCTAGTACCTTAGGCCACTTTTATATTAATGATAACATTCCCATTCACTGCCTTCCAGTATGCTACCTACATTGCTGATGCCCCCAAATACTTTACTTTCTGAATAATTATATCTTTATTTATGCATAATGTTTATTTTTTAATTCCAGTGTAATTAATGTACAGTGTTTGTTATATTAGTTTCAGGTATGCAATATAGTGATTCCACAATTCTATGCATTATTCAATGCCCATCACATTAAGTGTACTCTTAATCTCCTTCACCTATTTCACCCATTCTCCCACCCCAAAATACCCCTTTATTTTGGTATGACTTGATGACCAATCTCTGGCTAAAAGTGGAAGGAACTGGTAGATTGAACCCCAACAAATCTATCTCTCCATTAGTTCCCATTGCCAAACTCCCTGGAACTTCCATAGTTCTTATCCTTTCCGAGACCTGTTTTCTCTGATTTTTTCTTTAATTTTGTAATCTACCCCATATTTTTGTGAGCTAAATGTTGCACTTAGTCTCCATCCACCCTCCTTCTGGTTGGGGAGATTGGAAAGCTATAACTACATATGCTGGACTCCCTTGCAGCTAGGGTTCTGTATGCAACTTTGTTCCACTAATGAGATGCACCCAGTGAGTTTCAGGAATCAAATTGTCCTTCCCTCTCCGGGCTGTTTCTTCTGATCAGCAGGAGTGTGGAGATGTGAGTTTTCTCTCTACAGCAGCACTCCATAACAATTCTCTAGCCCCTTTTATATTCAGCAACAGTGCAGCAGTGGCTGGATTGGGGTGGCAGTGGGCTCTCGATCCTAGCTTAGCTTCCACAGTAGCCTCAAAGGGAATAACTCCCCTTGGGTTGGTTTGTATTGTTCAGCAGTTATTCCTGGAATTTCAGCCAAGAATCTTCTCCCTCAGCCCTTCTGACAATTTTTTTAGCTCCTAATTCTCTACATTGTGTCCCTTTCTGATTAAAATATCCGTAGAAGGGTTTTTTTTTTCTGTACCAAAATCTAGTTCATATACTTCCAACAAATTCCATTTTTGCTTATATTTGCCAAAGTCAGATTCTGTTGCTTCCAGTTAAAGAACTTTCCTTACAGGTGTCTGGGGTGACATTGGCAGAAACTGAGCTGCTACAATGAAAAGAATTCAATACTTGCTTAGGAGTCAAGAGGTCAAAGGTTGACCATTTAGTAGCATATGACCATAGACATATCACTCACATTTCTGAGCCTCAGTTTCTTCATCTGTAAGGTGAGAATAATAACATTCACTTCATGGGATGATTGCAAGGACTAAATTTGGTAAAGTAAAAATGTGTTTCATATCAATAGGCATCCAACAATTGTTGCTTGTGTCTGCTTTGGCTTATTGAACATAATTAGCAATTATCTGGAAATTTTAAGTTTTTTTTTTTAATAAAAAGATACTTTGTCATGAGGAAAAAACAGTGTTTTAAGTTCATCAATGGTCCGTTGGTCTATATATTTTTAAATTCCCTGGCTATCCATTTTTAATTTCCTAGTAGTGGCAAAATGATGAGATAAAATCTCAAGTGGCTTCTCAAGCCACTGAATTAACTATCCCTAGAGCTCTGTTGTTTAACCTACATTTTATTTGGTTTCCCATTACTTGAAGCTGGATGCTAACAGATAACTCTTAGGTTAGGCTCTCTGGGAAAGAAGTCTAAGATGGGTGGTTGATTGGGAAGGACCCTGAGGATTAACACCCATGAGAAGGTGGTGACAACTGGCAGAGCAGGAGAAAGAGGTTGAAGTGCAGTATCATTCCAAAAGCATTCTCAACCAAGCCCACAGGGAGCTCTTGAACTGGGATGTACCATTAAAGCTACCCCAAGTGTAGGCAAGGGTGCTGAGCCTTTATATTCCCACTTTATGATTCTTGCCTTGACCAGTCATTGTGTGTGAGTTGCTCCCAGAAAAGGTTGCATGGCCTTGAGCCAGGCAGTTCTATTCAGCCAAGAGCAACACTTGAGGAGGAACTCAGCTGTGTGCCCTGAGCAGACAACATTGGCAGCTGCTGGAGGAATGAATGTATATTGGTCCTAAAGGGAGATGGGCAGTACCCCAGAGCACCCACCATATACACTCAACTTCCAAATCAAGTTACTATGTAAACAGATGGACCCTCACAACAGTGATACATGATAGTTAGATCTGCTTATTATAACCCCAAACCATAAATATGTTGAATCAGGAAATGGCATTGACAGTTTGGTTCTTAGACTCTTCAAGCTATAAGGCACCTGAGAAATTTTGGAGATCACCCTCCTCGTTTTTACAAATGAGGGAACTGAGGCTCACAGTGCAATAAATTCATTTCCCAAAGTCACAGAGCCACTCTGTGGCTCTGGTAGTACCAGATTCAGAAGTTTACTCTTGACTCATTATTCATTGCATGACTTCAGCCCTGCATTTATTTGGCAGATATCTCTGGTTAGCAGGATATTATGCAAAAGTTGTATAATCTATATGTATGATGCTTTAAATAATTCTGAAAACTACCCTCCAGAGTCCCTTAGTTGTCAAGATTTTTGCATATACATTTTCCATTAGCATAATTGATTAAGCTATAAGTGTCTCTATAAAATTAAACACAGTCTTTTGTTATCCAAGTATATTTAAGCCCCTGACAACAGATAGATCAGAAATTTATGTAACCCAACATTTATTCAATTCCAAGGACGATAACTAGTTCTAATAAAGGCTTCATTTGTGTAATCAGTTTGTGTTCCCTAGTACATTATAATTTCAGTTTTGTAGCTTCTGCACATGCATTATGTCATTTAATCTTCCTAGAAACTGTGACAGGAGCAGGGAGCAAATTATTAGCTCCAATTTAGAGATGAAACTACATATGAAGAGAAATGAAATGACCACTGAAAGACATGCATCCAGTAAATGGCAGAGTCAGGGCAAATATGGGTCATCTGTGTCACAACCCAGGGTAGCAAACTCACCTTAAGGAACACCCCAATGGATCATGCCCTTATACAATCCCCTCCCCCTCCAGTTCTGGTAGAAATTGTGATTTGCTTAGAATAGAGCAAAGGTAATGAGATGTCACCACCCTGATTATGGCAAAGATGACTGGATGTCATTCTTGTGGTTATATTTTGTTATATAAGACTTTGTAACTGGAGAGAGGCATTCCTCCTGGTCTTGAAGAAACAAACTGCCATGTTGTAAACCACTAATCTGGAGGTCCACATAGCAGGGAACTGCAGGAAGCCTCTGGTACCTGAGGGTGGCATCTGGCCAACAGCCATCAAAACGCTGGGGCCATCATCTGAATTCTGCCAACAACCTAAATGATCTTGGAAGCAAATCCTTCCCCACCCGGGCCCCCAGATGAGAACACAGCCCATCTGCCAACCACGTTGCAGCCTTGTAAAGTCCTGAGCAGACTGTCTCTGGTTTCCCATTTATTTTTTTTTTTTTTTAAGATTTTATTTATTTTCTTGAGAGAGCAAGAGCACAAGCAGAGGAAGGGGCAGGCAGAGGGAGAAGCAGGCTCCCTAATGGGCAAGGAGCCCAATGTGGGGCTCAATCCCAGGACCCTGGGATCATGACCTAAGCTGAAGGCAGACACTTAATCGACTGAGCCACCCAGGCACCCCCTGGGTTCCTATTTATACACAAAACATGCCCAGACTCCTGACCCACAGAAACTATGAGATAATAAATGTGTCTTGTTTGAAGCTGCTAAGTTGGTGGTAATTTGTTATATAACACTAGAAAACTATCACAACAGTATGGTATTGGCAGAAACATAGACACATAGATCAATAGAATAGAATAAAGAGCCTCGGGGAAAAAAACTACACATATGTGGTCAATTAATTTATGACAAAGGAGCCAAGAATATACAATGGGGAAAGTCTCTTCAACAAGAGGTATTGAGAAAACTAGACAGCCACATGCAAAAGAATGAAACTGGATCACTATCTTATGCCATAGGGAGAATTTAACTCAAATTGATTATAGACTTGAACAAAAGACGTGAAACCATAAAACTCCTAGAAATAAACACAGGTAGTTAAGCTTTTTGATACTGGTCTCGGTGATGGTTTTTTGACTGACACCAAAAGCAAAAGCAACAAAAGCAAAAATAAACAAGTGGGACTACATCAAACTAATGTTTGATGTGTAGCAACCAATGTACAGCAAAGGAACTATTGAGATTTTTGATTGTTGAGCTTTTTACTTTTAGAGTTTGTGACACATAGGTCCCTTGATTATGAGCTTCATTGCTCCCTACTCTGTGGATGTATAATCCACCCATGAATAAAGACTGTTGGGAATACCATATTTGAATGAGCTCAGTGATCTTCCAGTTCACACCAGCAGTCTCAAGAAGTCACTGATCCTGGATCTGGAGACAGTTCTTCAAAGCTTGATTATGAAATTCACCATTAGCTGTAGACATCACAGGATAACCCCCTTTTCCTTTAGCTTAAAGCTGCCTAGTGTGGTGAAAACTTGCAGGTATCAAGTTTTAATATCAGGAATTTCTTGAGGAGGGAGGCTCACCTTCTTTTGGCAATGGTTTGGGTCAGTTGTGGCTTGTTGTCCTTTGGTCTCTGAGTTTGTAGCAGAGACCCAACTTGCAAGAGTGTTAAACAGAATTTCACAGGACACAATCTATCCCCTTGTGAGGGAGTTCTGGATCCAGAATTCCTTCATGTACACAGTCTCCCGGCCGGAGTGCCTGGGTTGGCATGGAGTCCAGTGTCCTGGCAGCTCACACTTAGGACGAGAAGGAATTGGAATAGAAAATGTGTCTTGGATGAAGACGGTGGTATGTCCTCCAGGGGTTGGAGCCATCACAGACTGTCCCCTGATGGTTGCCTCTGGTCTGTAGCCCCACAGGCCTTTGAACTGCCGCCCTCATATTTATCATGACAATTGGAAGGGCCTCAGGCCACTTAAGGCTGGCTTTTTGTTGCAGTTGGCTTCATCCACTAACAGAGATGTGGAATGGAGCAGGCTGCCTGGATTTTTTCTTTGCAGCCCTATTTATGAAGGTTGATATCACTTCTTCCATGACTTCAAGAGGAGAGTAATTGGTTAGCCCACATTCTTTGTGGGGGAGGTCATTACCAAATTCTTTTACTGACAAAAGTCTGAAGCTCTCATCCTAGTTGATAAGCTCCCCAACAAGTACATGTCTTTCTCCCTCTAGCCCTAGATTTTAGAAATCAGTGATTGCTTTGGTCTGAATGTGTATGTGCCCCAAATTCATATGTTGGAATCCTAATGCCCAGTGTGATGGAATAAGGAGGTGGGGCATTTGGGAGGTGTTTAGGTCATGAGGGTGGACCCTGATGAGTGAGATTAATGCCTTTAAAGAGTCCAAGGAAGCTCCCTTCCCCCTTCCCACCCTATGAGGACACAACGAGAAGTCTGCGACCTGGAAGAGAGCCCTCATCCAACGATGCTGGTGCCCTGATCTCGGACTTCCAGCCTCCAGAACTGTGAGACATAAATTTCTGTTGTTTAAAAGCTACCTAGTCTGTGGTTCTTTGTTACAGCAGCCTAGACTAAGACAATGATAGCCTAGGAAATGTAATTTTAAAACTTGAAGATCTGGTAGTAATTTTCATTCTGCTATGTTCTTGGTACCATACAATTCCCAGAAGTGACTTGATATTGTATCCAATTGAGTTTTTAAATTTTATGTGACTTTGTCTAACTTGCAGTCACAATGCATAGAGTCATTCTGCTATTCCCCTTATGTCAAAAAAGGCTTTCAAACGCATGAGTTACATGCCCAGACACATTATAATCAAACCTCCAAAACAAAGAAAAGTCTTGCAAACAGAGAAAAATGACACATTGCTTACATGACTGTTTTTCTCCTCTTAAGTTCTTTAAAATATGTATGATAGCTAAAAGCAAAAATGATAGCATTGTCTGATGGGATTTTCAGTGTGTGTACATGGAACACATATGACAAGCACAACATAGAGGAGAGAAGGGTAGAGGGCCTACAAGATGGGTAGATGTCTATATTACACTAGAAATGGTAGAATATAAAATTCTAAGTAGACCATGAAAAGTTAAGTATGTATATTATAATCTTTTGAATAGCCACTGAGAAAAAACACACAAGAGGTATTATTGTCTTCATCTGTTCAGGCTTCCATAACAAAATACCATAGACTGGGTGGCTTAAACAACCAGAATTTATTTCTCACAGTTCTGGAGGCTGAAAGTTGGAGATGAGAGTGCTAGCAGGGTGGACGTCTGGCAAGAGCTCTCTCTGTGGGTTGTAGACAGTCGCCTCCTTGCTATGTCCTCAGGTGGCCTCTCCTCAGTGTGTGCAGTTGGAGAGAGAGAGAGAGAGAGAGAGAGGAAGCCAGCTCTCTCGCGTCTCCCCTCCTAAGGGCATGAAACCCATCATGGGGGCTCCACCCTCATGACCTCATCCAACCCTAATGACCTCCCGAAGGCCCCACCTCCAGGTACCACCCCACTGGGGCTTAGGGCTTCGACATATGAATTTGGGGCAACATAATTCTGCCCGTTGCAGATAAAGTAAAAAACTCCATAGATAAATTGAAATGGAAGACTGAAAAATACACAAATAATTCAAAAGAGGGCAGGAAATAGAAAATAGAAGAACAAAAGCAAAAGAGGACAAATGATAATATGGTACAACTAAAGCCAAACATCAAAAATTACATTCTATGAAGTTATGACCCCATTTGGGTGATGAGGAAGCATTGGCTCAGAGAAGTGCCAGCAGTAACCTGACCAAGGTTACAAGATAGATACAAGATGCAGAGGCCAAGTTCCAGCTCAGCTCTGCCCAAGTCCCCAAACCCACCCTCTTCTCCCACTCTAAGCTTCAAAAATCTCAGCACACCCTCTGGGGTAGGTAGCCATGGCAGGTAGCCAAGAATCACAGGCCTGGGGCACATGGAAGATGCTAGTGCCCGCAGTCAGAAAACAAAAGTCAGAAGCCAAGATGGCAACAGGCTTGCTGCTCCAAATAGCCAAATTCCCTGGGCTTCTGCAACCCAGCTTACCTCCTGGTTCTTAACTGGGAAGAGGAACAGCAACACCCACACCCCCAAAGGCCAGGCTTTGGAAGGAGGGAGGGGCCAGCCCAAGGAGCACACTGCAGATAAAGCAGCCCCCAGAAGTCTCAGGCCAGAGCTGAAATGCCATCAGACTAGCAGTCGAGCCTCCTGGCTATTCTAGTGCTTGTTACCAAGGTGTGTCTACAAGGTCTCACACAGTTTCACAGACGTGGTCTTTTCCAAGTACAAAGCTCTCTTTTCAACACCCTCACCCCAGCCCTGCAATTCCAAATGCTGCCCTGGGCTGTCTTTTCATCCCTGCAGGTTTGTAGGAGAAAAGGTCCCAAGCTCCTGGACAAGGGCCTCTCCAAAGTGCTGCGCTGAGCTTTGCCCAAAGAAAAGAGTTGCCAGGAGAAGGTCCCGACCTTTGAAGGACTCCCTCTCGACACTCTCCTTGGCATAGTCCAGCCAGAATTGGTCATCGTATGTCTACTGCCGGAAAACCAGGGAAAGAAATTTCCCAGCAATGGCTTCTACTCCCCTACCTCCCCAGAGAGCAGCTTCCTGCCAATCCATCTCAGAGCCACTATAAGAAAACCACAAGCATTCCTTTATTATGATAGCAATAACAATACAGCTTCCATCTGTCAAGCATCTAATGGCAAAGCAGGTAGCTTTTATTATCCTTACTGGACCACTAATAATGGCTAGCACTTTGAACGTGCTTATTTTGTGCCAGGCCCTCTACCAAGTCCTTTTAATGCACGATTGCATTCTCTCCTCACATCAAACCTGTGAATGGGCATTATTATTCCCATTTCCCACTGAAGAATTGGAGGCTCAAAGAGGATCATCAGTCCAACCAAGAAGGGAAGCTGCCGGGACTGAAAACCAGTTCTGTCTCACTCTAAAGATCAGGCTTCTTCTCCCAGTGGCATCATTCTCAAAGTATAAATTTAAAAGAGCAATAGTATGTTGTAATGTTTAATATCAGTAAATAACATTGTTATCAGGATCCTCCAATAAAGTCAGGTCATGAGGAGAAGCAAACCGCTATGAAGAAATTCTACCTTCTAGTAATGTTGATATCCTAGTTGAATTACAGGACCGGCTGTCTGTGCTGGCCACAACTTTCATCTATCCGTTCCAGTAGTAAGTGAGCATCTATTGTATTAGGCGTTGGTAGATAGCGCAATGAGTAAGACAAGTACCCCATCTTTGCCATAGTTTGCGATCTGCTGGGAGAAACAGACAAACGATGAATTAGAGTATAGGATGATAATTCATAAGATAAAGGAAGCACATGGAGATACACCTGACACAGCCCTGGAGGGTGTGGGAGGGAGAACTTCCCAGAATGAGCAACGCCTAAGTCAAGAGCTAAGTTTGGCTGAAAAAGGCAGACAAATGTCTGAGAAGGGTATTCTTAGCAAGGAAGAAAGCACATGGGAAGAAGGCCCAGAGGCAAGAGAGAATGTGGTACCTTCAAGAAACAGAAAGAAGTTCCTAGAGCACAGGGTTTGGCAAGTAGAGCAGTGAGAAATGAGAAGAAACAGGGCCAGATCATGCAGGGCCTAAGGATTTTGGACTCCACCCTGGGAGCAAGGGGGAGCCACTGAAGGCACTTGGTCAGGAACATGACATGATCAGATTTTCATCTTAGACAGATGTCTCTGAGGGCAGTATGGAGAAGCCCATAAGGGATCAGGACTGGGGCAGGCAGAGCCGCTGGGGGCTCTTGCCATCATTCAGCCACGAGACTGTGCTGGCCAGATAAGAGCAACGTCACTGGGGACTGAGAAAATGAATGGAATTGGATCAAGAGATCTGAAGAAAAAAGGCTAGACAGACCCAGGGACCCAGAAGATGTGGGAGAGAGAAGGCAAGGATCAAAGCTAAAGACCAGGTTCTGGCCGGGAAGCACCGCCCACTCTGCTCATGGAAACAGAGGATGAGAAAGCTGGGCCAGGGAGCAGGTAGGTTGGCCCCACTCCTGCTGGATTAAGGCGTTGGAGGGCCACCTGGCTGGCTCAGTCAGTAGAGCCTGCAACTCTTGATCTCAGGGCTGTGAGTTCGAGCCCCACGTCGGGTGTAGAGATGACTTAAAAATAAAATATAAAATCTTAAAAAAAAAAAAGATTATTCATTGGATATATGGTGACAAAAAGATCACTGAATACAGAACAGGATCCAGAAGAACAGTCTTCTCCCCCCATGTCAAGGAACCAAGAGTGTAAGAAACAAAATTAATGACCAGAGTATTTACTCACATGCCCCTAGCAAAGGCAGCCCAGGGCACTGAAAAGAGCAGGAACCCTGCCGCCTCAATGAGTTGGGGTGACATTCCAGCTCTGCCACTACCTGGCTGTGTGGCTGTGGTCTCTTCACACCACCTCCCAGAGCCCAGAGCCACTGATCTCCATGTGTCAAGTGGGCTTAACAATAACTGACCTCAAAGGGTTACGAAAATTCTAAAAGATTATGCACATAAATTACCTAGCACATAGTAGGAGGTCAGTAAATGGGGAACATGATTGACAAGGAACTATTTCAGGGGTACCTGGGTGGTGCAGTTGGTTGAGCAGCCAACTCTTGATTTTTGGATCAGGTCACGATCTCAGGGTCCTGGCACCAAGCCCCATGTCAGGCTCCAAGCTCAGCGGGGAGTCTGCTTCAGGATTCTCTCTCTCCCTCTGCCTCTCACCACACTCATGTTTTCTATCTCTTTCTCTCAAATAAATAAATAAATCTTTAAAAACAAAAAAAAGAAAAGAAAAAATATTTTTTTCATCTCCCCAAGAGGAAACTTAATACTTTTAGCCATCATCCCCCAACCCCTACCTTCCCCAGACCTAGGCAACTATTAATCTATGTTCTGTCTCTATGGATGCTTTTCCCATTCTGGACATTTCCTATAAATGCAAACATACTACATGTGATCTTTTGTGACTGGCTTCTTTCAGCTAGCATGTTTTCAATGTTCATCCATGTTTTAGCGTGCTCCCAGTGTCATTCCTTTCTTTGCTGAATGATACTCCCTTGTACAGTTAGATACATGGCATTTTATCCATACACCAGATGGGCACCATCATCTCCTGCCTGAACTGCTGTCCTGCTTCCTGATTGGTCTCCCTTGTATCCAGTCTGGCCTACCACACCTAACATGACTCCACCACTTAAAATCCACTAAGGACTCCCTGTTGCTTCGGGTGTTAATCCAAATGCTCTGCATAGCAAGGGAAGCCCTTTGTGATCTAGACCCTGATCACCTCCTCAACTTCATATCCAGCTTGATCCCCATCCTTCTGAACTTCTAGTGGTTCCTCAAAGGCCCCATGTTCTCACATCCCTCCAAAACTTTGCAGGAGCTTTTCCCTCTGGATACTCATTGAGAGAAGGCAACTTTGTTTTTCTCCTTAGCACATCCAAGCACCTAGAAGAGTGACTGGCATATAATAGTTGTTGAATAAATATGTGTGCCTGCAAATGTTTCCTCACAAGTAAGTAAGCAGCCTTTAAGAGGGCTTCCATTAAGAACCACCTCCTGAAATTCAGGTCTTCCTGTACCCCTCCCCCTGAGTGTGATTTAGTGACTACTTGTAGTGATTCACTTCTAAGTAATGGAATATGACAGAAATGATGTAATGTCACTTCCAATATTAGACTATAAAACGACTATGGCTTCCATTAGCAACCCTCTCACTCTCTTTCACTCTCTCTGATCACTTACATTAGAATAAAGAGGCCGCCATGTTGTGAACACTCTGTGAAGAAGACTACATGACATGGTGACACATTGAGGCCCTCAGTCCAACAACCTGAGGGAAGGAGACTGGCCAACCACCTCATAAAGGAGCTTGTAAGTCACCCTAGTTGTCTTAAACTGAGACCTCAGGCCTGGCTGACAGCTTGACTACAATTTCATGAAAGACTCTGAGCCAGAAACATCCAACTAAGCCACTCCTGGATTTCAGACACGCAGAAACCGTGAGATAATGTTTGTTTTAAGTTATGCAAAAGTAGATGATGGTTTGGAGTTTTCTCAGCCTCTGTAGGTAGCAAACGACACTAAAATTAAGAAATGGCTTTTAAGCAAAGACCAAATCCAGGGCATTTCCATGAAAACATGGTCTAAAGAGAAGGCCAAGAGTGTGAGTAATTCTTGAGATGACTACAGCCCCAACCTCATGAGACACTTTGATCCAGAGACACCCAGCATGCAGCTCCCAGATTCTTGCCCCATAGACACTGTGAGGTATGAAATGTTATCTTAAGATACAAAGGGCTAAGTTTGGGGGCAATTTGTTACACAGCAATGGGTCACTAATACATTGAGCTTCTGGACGGGATGTCATTCGGAACAAATAAAGTTTCCTGACAAAGAAAGCTAAAAAGCATCTTTAGGAAAGTCTGAGGCAACACAAGTAAACCTTCCTCCCACCAGTGTGCTCAAATACACTGACTCTCTTTAGGTAGTGGTTCCAGAAGAGAGAGATAGTCATTGAGATGGATTATTGTGCCAGCTGGATTCCTATGGTCTTTCTTCCTGAGGGATTAAGTGGTGACTTTTCCTGGCCAGCTGGCCCCTTATTTCTAGCCCTTGCTCCTCTCATGTTCTCTTCCAGATGAGGTGGGAAGGATTCTCAGTCCCTCTCATGCCCAGAGAGTGGATTTGAAGTCTTTCTCTTCCACCTTTCTTCTCTGACTCCCCATCCCATCCCCACCAAACGAATGATCATACCCAGTGGACCAGCTTGGGCAAAGTTCTTTAAATGGGAGTTTACCAGTTGCAAAGTCAAAGAAAAGCTCCTCTGACTAGCCTTTTTTTCACACCACCCTGGAGACTTGATCATGGGCACTTTGATTATGTGCACCTTTAAAGAACCTCACTAAGATGGGTAGAGGGAGCATCAGGGAAGGATGGAGAGTATAAGGGTTCTTGCCTTAGAAAAGCCTTGATCTCACAGAACTTTTTCTACCACACCATCCTCAGCCCCCTTAACTCTCAAATGACCCTCTCTTTTTACCAACCTGGATCCAGTTTGACTTCTGTCACTCATACCCCAACAGCTCCGAGTGACACCCCAAGCCCGTGGTCTCCCTCTGCCTTCCCCTGTAGCCCTGGTCAACCATGCCGGAAAGTAGCACCCGCCCCCCCAACTCATGGCTCTGAGAAGCAGGCAACCTAAGCTGGCCAATGAGAGACAAAAGTAACTGAGATGCAACCAAATGTTCCCCAAATCCCTGGACTCTCAGATGCAGCTGAGGACAATCAGGACATGGCACTGAGTGACTGCAGATACACCAGCCTCCTTGGGGCTGAGACAGCCCAGCCCCAAACGTGCCTGGTCATTCCTCCAGGAGGCTGCCTTGTCCTCTTCCTCCCTCAGCCTAGGCCCTCAGAGGTGACAGCATCCACTCTGTAGCTTGGGGGAGCATCACATGAGCCCACTGTCCTCAAAAGGATAGCAGCTGGGCCAGTCTCTGAGCTGTTCCCCAGGCCTGGGAGAAACCAAATTCCCTCATCCTGACCTCAGGGCCATTCTGTGTTCCTGCTGGCAATGGAGGGGCCATGCAGAGGCTGGGTGGGTAAAACAGATAGGTGAAGGCAGGGAAAGGCAGGTAATTAAGAGGTGAGGTTCTTGGGGGCAGGGTGCATAACGTGGAAGGCTTTTCTTCCCATTCCTCACCTACCCCAGATTTCTGGAGAGTAGATTTTAAAGTCATGTTGGATTCAGATCTTGGTTGCATGACTTCCCCTTTCTGAGTCTAGTTTCCTTATAAGTAAAATGAAGAGGAGTTTCCTCCCTTGTTGGGTTGTTACCGGACTAAATTTGACATTGTATATAAAGGGCTTGACATGGCAGCAGGTGCAAAGTAACCTCGCACACAAAATGGCTCTCCTTGGCCATTGCTGTCTGCTCTTTGTGAACGGACGCTGGCAGAGATAATTACCATAATCATCCATATCGGGGGAGTATTTTACCATTTCCAACCTATGTCACATACATTTTCTCCCTTAGCTCTCCATCAGCCCCCGGAAGGAGATTTCATTGCTAATACCGTCCCCACAATATGAAGGAGGAAACTGAGAAGAGAGAGAGAGAGAAGTGAAGACAGGGAGGAACAAGGAAGCAAATCTCTGGTTGGTTCCGAAACACCCAGAAGCAGGTCCGGGAGAGCAAACCGCACCCTCAAAGAACTCAGGCTGCGTGTGCCAACATCCTGTTTCCAATCCTAGGAGAAATAAACAAGAAAGCACATGCAGAGAGAGGGAAAACAGACAGTGGAGTCAAAGCTCTGGACTCATATACTCACAGGACACTCATGCCCCTGACACACAGGATTTTCTCTGAGAATCAAATGAGACATAGAGGTGAAATAGCATTCTAACCATAGCACGGTATCTATTTTTATTATTATTGAAAAGGGCATCTTGAAAGCTTTCCTTCTTGCAAACTCTCCAACCACAGATTTCTTTATTCTTAAGCTTTCCATAGTATTCCATACCCCTGCTAAGGCGCTGAACACATTGCTTTATTACCTATTTATAGGTTAGCTTTATTGCTTTTTGCCATCTGAGCTCTCCACAGGAGCCCATGTGCACCAGGAGGCCAGGTCTGTGCCTCTTCACCATAATGTCCAGGCCAGCCCAGGGAGTGGCATACAGTAGGCATTCGATACGTGCTAACTGTATAAGGAAGTGAATGTGCCTCTGTAGAGAGCAAGATGGAGTCGCTCGTGTCAAGCAGTGACGTAAGCAGCCAAGGGTGGTGGGCTGGAAACAGGTATCACCAAAGCCGGCACAGACCCAGGCCGGCAGCCCTAAGGACTGTTAATCAGGAAGGCCCTGCGAACCTGGAAGAACCAGGAGCTGATAATCACTAGAACCAGAAGTCTAGAAGGACTAAAGACAGATTAAACTCCCTTTAGAAGGGAGGACTTTTGCAGCATACTGTCAGACTCTCCAGATGCTGACTTCCCCACATCTTAACTGCATAAGAAAGGGAACTGTGGTGGAAGGTTCTGCCCAACTGATCTCTGAGCATAAAAGAGACCCTCCAGTACTCGATCTTAACATGCAGTGAGCACTGAGGACTGACCCAGACCGGGCCAAGTCCACATACCAACGGCAAGTTCACGGACTGACTCTGTGTTTGGTTGGTTCACTTCCTGACCTTGTTGCTTAATGTCTGATGTGTGACTTTCTTTGTTTTGTGTGATGTGCATGAAGCCAAGTTAAACGCGTGGTGAAATGTTACTGAGTTTGGAATCCCAAGCCTGTTATAATTGTGTGAACCTTGCTTTGTGAGTGAATAAAGCTGACATTGTGGAAAGACACAACTCGTGTACACACCTTCATAGTGTGCTCCTGACAGCTTCTGATTTTTCTAATCTAACATCAGTCCAGAGAGGGGAGAGGCACTCCAAGAGAAATCCAAAAAGAAATATTCTCTCTCTTGGTCCCTTCATCTCTTCTCCACTTCACTGGGTCATGAAAGTTGAGAACAAGAATAATGCAGAACAAACTTTGAAACTAGTGTTTAAAAGGATGCCCTGAACTTTTAGAGACCAAAAAGAAAATACGTCCCAGCGGTCTAGGGCTAGGAGAAGCGGGTGAAGTTTCAATTCGTGGAAACAACCAGAAGCAAAGGATTGGAAAGCTACCATGGGATCCAATCCACAAGGCCAGAGGGCAGAGTTCTGGTGCTGAAATTGGCCATGGGGCCCTGCTATAGGCTTGTCATCACAAAGCCAGCTTAGCATGACCGCCAGGTGCTTAGCTAGCCAGCCAGCGGTCAGAGTAACTTCAACCAGGATGAAAATAATTCTGGAGGGTAGATTCTAGCCAGAAACTCTGGCCAAGTATTTTATCTAGCCAAACTGACTATCCTACAGTGTGCTTTAAAAACACACTCAAAGGCAACACTGACTTTTTAATAAATGGTGCTGGAACAAATGGGTGGGTAGCCATTTGGAAAAAAATAAAATTAGCTCCATACCTCACACCATACACAAAAATAAATTCCAAAAAGATCAGAGATCTAAATGAAAGAAAGGAGAAAAAAAAGAAAGAAACCACACAAGAACTAGAAAAAAAGGTAAGTGAGTTCCATTATAACCTGGGAGTAGAAATATGTTTTCTAATTATGACTAAAAATCTCGATCCAATAAAAGAAAAGATTGATCAATTTGACCACAGAAAATTTTTTTTAACTTTTGCATGACAGAAATACCATAAACAAAGTCAAAATGCAACCAACAAAGTGGGAGAAAATATTTGCGAACTTTATCACAGATAAAGAATTAATTTCCCTAATACACACTCTTGCAAATGGGGAGAGAGAGAGACCAAAAGCGCAACAGAAAAATGGGCAAACTTGAATAGATAATTCACAAAGAAATGCAGAAATGGCCGGTAAACATTTGAAAAGACATGCAACCTCGCTCATGATTAAGGAAATGCAAATTAAAACCGTAATGAGATAATCCTGTCGCTCCTGTTGGAATGGCAAAATTTAGAAGAATAATGACACATATTTTTGATGAGGCTTGTGGGGAAGTCATCCAGAAGGCGTGACCACCAGTTGACCCATGAGCTGGACCTGGGTGATCGGGTGGGGGGTGGGGGCTCCTCACCCCTCCCCGTCCTTGGGATGTGAGTTCCGCTTGCCTTTCTCTCGCCCAGAGGCTCCAAGGACACAGCCTTGAGATGATGATGTGATGTTGAAAATACCTGCATGGTGTATGTATGACTGAGCACAGTGAGGGCCTCTTTATAAACTTTTAAGGTTTGGAGGGCACATGCAGGGATCCACTCATCTTGTCACCACCCAACACAAGTCTGCTAAGTAAGTTCCCTTTGGTTATTAAAGCCGCCACCCACCACCCGGAGGGGTCTGCCTCTTTGTTCCATCTCTCCCTGCTCTGGTGTTGGAGGTTACAAACGAACAAGGCTGCAGGGAAACAGCTCACACACGCTAGGGGTGAGCAGGCAAACCCTCACAGCCCCGTGGAGGGCATCGGGGCAACATCTGACAAAAATACACATGTAACTGACAAATTGTTGAACACTACATCTGAGACTAATGGTGTACTATATGTTGGCTGAAAGAATTTACATTTTTTTTAAAAAGTACATATGCAGGCGCCTGGGTGGCTCAGTTGGTTAAGCGACTGCCTTCGGCTCAGGTCATGATCCTGGAGTCCCGGGATCGAGTCCCGCATCGGGCTCCCTGCTCAGCAGGGAGTCTGCTTCTCCCTCTGACCCTCCTCCCTCTCATGCTCTCTGTCTCTCATTCTCTCTCTCTCAGATGAATAAATAAAATCTTTAAAAAAATAAATAAATAAATAAAAAGTACATATGCATTCACCTTTTGACCCAGTATCTCAGGTCCAGGGGTGGGCCCTGAAGATACACCTCCAACACCCCAGAAATCCACACGCACAAGTTGCTCTTTGCAGCCTCACCCACAACAGCTGACTGTTGGAAACAACGTAACACACACCCTGGAAGCCTGGTTTAAACCACAGTACCCATACACCCTAGAATGCTCTGCGGCTGTAACAGAACAGTCCAATAAGAACGGAGTGATTTCCAGAAAATACAGTGACGTGAAAGAAGGAAAGTGTAAGAGATGGCCGGCAGCCTTTCATGTAAGAAAGAAGGGGAGATTTAAAAAGAAACACACATATCTGCTAACTTGAGCACAAAGGATTACTGGAAGGATAAATCAGCAACTGCAGACATTAGTTACATGCAGGTGGGTGGGGATGGGCCGGGAAGGATGGGAAAAGTTGGAGAGAAGAGATAGTACTGAGTCTTCTCAGGATTTCCCCTTTTGTGTTTGTTTTTTTTTTAATTATTTATTCATTTTGAAAGAGAGAGAGCGCAAGCATTGGGGGAGGGCAGGGGAAGAAAATCTCAAGCAGATTCTCCACTGAGCTTGGAGCTCAACGCGGGGCTCGATCTCAGAACCCTGAGATCATGACTTGAGTTGAAATCAAGAGTCAGATGCTTAACCAACTGAGCCACCCAGGCGCCCCCCTTTTGTGTAGCTTCTTAAAACTGGATTATGTTTCACATAATCAAGGAAAAACTTCAACAAAGTCGGGGGATAATAAGTAAAATGGGATACAAACAGAAATAAATGAACCTAACTATATTTCAGATGAATCACATAATTGAATTTAAGAAAGGCAAAAACAAAACAAAACAAAACAAAACAAAAAAACCTGGGGTAATTCCTGGACACGGTAGTTTAACTAAATGTCCTCAGGCTAAACACAAAAAGAACTGTCAAAAAATACTGAACTTCAGGTGGTGGGTTTGGTTTTTTGGTTTTGTTTTCTTTTTTGTTTTGTTTCATTTTTTAAACATTTTAAAATTTAAATTTAATTACTTAAAATATAATGTATTATTGGTTTCAGAGGTACAGGCCTGTGATTCATCAGTCTTATGTAACACCCAGTGCTCATTGCATCACATGCCCCCCTTAATGTCCATCCCCCAGTTACCCCATCCCTCAACAGTGGTATGGGCTGGCCATTCTCCAGTGATATAGTGTGTATTCTAGGATTAAATACATGAGACTGGGTTTGCTCACAGGCAGAAAAAGAGTTTCAAATATGGGATGGGAAGACTAGAATGGACCCACTGGGGCTGAAGTGGAATGGGAGGCAAAAGTGTGAACTTGTAGTTTTATTTATTTTTTTTAACTTGTAGTTTTAATAAAGAGTAAGAGAGACAGAGACAGGTCTATGCATATATGTGTATTTATATATACATATATATATATATATATATATATATATATATATACACATGCAGAGAGTGAGATATATATATATATCACAAACGCCTATTTTTAAATATATTGTATATATTATATTAAAAAAAGCAAGAGACTGTAGTCTGGGAATTGCTAGTTTAGCCCTAACAAATAAGTTTCTTTACTGCAGTTTCTACGAGGTCTTTCATTCCCTGATGGGAACTCTGGATGCCCAGCAGGACAATATAATACGCCCCGGGTTCCAACACTACCCGACCACGGAAACTCTCATGGGGTTGGACGCAGGACTAGCGTTCGTTCTAGAGGTTGAAAGCTGAGGATCTGCCCAAAGTGGGGAAAGGAGATGAATTCTCTGAGGTGTGGCGGACATTAAATGAGATCCCTCTCAGACACCTTACTAGTGTTTCACTTTTCTCTTTCTCTTCTGTCCCCGATCCCCTTCTCTTTCCCGCCTTCCTTTCCTCCGGCTCCCCCATCTTGTCGCCTCAGGGCGCCGTTCCTGCCACAGACAGCTTCCCAGCAGAGTCCCTGTGAGCGCCGCGCAGAGAGTACAAATGAGCAGGCCTGCCCGCCCGAGAGCAATTAGCTTTGTGGAACTCTGGCCTTTTCTTTCCTCCTTTTCAAACCAGCTCTGCCTGAGCTCAGCACTTGGGTGACAAGTTGGATTTGATTTAAGAAGCAAAAGAAAAGAAGAAAAAAAGAAATGGAAGGCAATTAGCATGGCTTGCAGAAAATTGTAAGCTCCTCATTCTGATCTTCAGGAGGCCAGAATCCTGGCAAGGGGAGGGCAGAAGGGCCCCCCTTGTCCTTCGCCCCTACACAGAGGCTGTTTTCCTAAAGGAGGCAAAGAGCTTCTTTCTCTTGGTTTAGCTTTGTCTTGGCTGGCAAGATCTGGATCATGGGTTGCAGACTGAGCAAGCAGCTCCAATTGCTTGGGAAACCCCAGCCAATTTTAAGTGAATTTAAAGTGAGCCAAACCCAGGGGAGCCTGTGTGTTCTGACAGTTGGGGGCATGGTTAGAGAAGGGAGGGTGGACAGGAGTCCACTGTGATTTCTCATCATTTTATATCCTGCAGTGGATAATTACTCGGCCTTGCCTGCTGGTTCACTTCAAAGCTCAGTAATTCTCTACGTGGGGATGAGAAATGACTGGCCGGTCCACCCAGCGGCAGGACAAATAGAGAGGAGCCAGGCAGAGTGGTTTAAGTGACCAAGGCCAAGCCCATCAACTCCATCCCTGGGTTCGCAGCCTGGTTCCACAGCCTTCCCTCCTGCTATTGCTCACAGTCGCAGTAAGAGCGGCCATCTGTTGGGCCATGTGTAGGCACCATGTTAAGCATATAGTGTATATCTTTATTATATTATCCCATTTAATCCTCATAAGGACCTTTGCAAAAGAGACAGTCATTTAACTAACATTGGGTATTTACCTACTGAACACATTCTATATGCCAGAAGTTGTGCCATATATCCTGGCAATATCATGATGAATTTATACATAGTGGAGGACTGAATATTCTATTCTACAGATAAGGAGACTGAAGCTCAGAGAGCTTAAGTTTTTTTTTTAATCAATTTAATTAACATATAATGTATTATTAGTTTCAGGGGTAGAATTTAATGATCCGTCAGTTGCCTGTAAAACCCAGGGCTCATTCCATCCAATGCCCTCGTTAATGCCCATCACCCAGTTACCCCAACCCCGCCACCCACCTCCCTTCCGCAACCCTCAGTTTGTTTCCTACAGTTAAGAGTATCTTATGGTTTGTCTCCCTCTCTGATTTTGTCTTATTTTATTTTTCCTTCCCTTCCCCTATATTAATTTGTTTTGTTTCCTAAATTCCACATATGAGTGAAATCATCTGATATTTGTCTTTCTCTGGTTGACATATCTCACTTAGCATAATACCCTCTAGTTCCATCCACGTTGTTGCAAATGGCAAGATTTCATTCTTTTTGATGGCTGAGTAATATTCCATGTGGAATATTATATATACCATACATATACCACGTCGTCTTTATCCATTCATCTGTTGATAGACATCTGGCTCTTTCCATAGTTTGGCTATTGTGGACATTGCTGCTATAAACATTGGGGTGCAGGTGCCCCTTTGAATCACTATGTTTGTATCCTTTGGGTAAATACCTAGTAGTGCAGTTCCTGGGTCATAGGGTGGCTCTATTTTTGACATTTTCAGGAACCTCCATACTGTTTTCCAGAGTGGCTGCACCAGCTTGCATTCCCACCGACAGTGTAAGAGGGTTCCCCTTTCTCTGCATCCTCGCCAACATCTGTTGAGCTTAAGTAAGTTTTGATCAAGTTACTTCCATATACTCCAGCCAGTTAACAAAGGCACCACTGGGGCGCCTGGGTGGCTCAGTCGGTTAAGCGTCTGCCTTCGGCTCAGGTCATGATCCCGGGGTCCTGGGATCGAGCCCTGCATCGGGCTCCCTGCTCTGCGGGAAGCCTGCTTCTCCCTCTCCCACTCCCCCTGCTTGTGATCCCTCTCTCTCTGTCAAATAAATAAATAAAATCTTTAAAAAAAAAAAAAGACACCACCACAAACCCCTCACCTGAAGCTGTATATTGAAAACTGGAAATGTTCTATAGGAAGTGGACAATACCCTAAATATAAGCCTTTACAGCAAGTTCTTTTCTTTCAACAAGAAATTGAACTTTCCTATCATGAGGGCAGATTGTCTTGTTAAACAAGTAATGATTTGTCCATTATTTATTAATAAATGCAATAGTCAGCCAGAATTTACAGAGCAAATATAACCAGTCCAGCTCAGCAACTAGGGGAAGTCCAGTGGACACAAGAACAGACAAGCTGAAGCACAAAAGCATTAAGAAAATTTTCTCCTTTGATCAGAATCACATCAGAACCCTGTCCATTCAGAATCACGAAGGGAAGTGTTAGCCCCAGAAAGGGAACTCATCTGCTCCTCAAGGGGGCCCTGTGGATGCCTCCCCAGAACCCACCCACTTCTCTTGCTTAAGAAAACAGATTTTCACAAGGTTAGCCACACCCCTGTCTCTTAGTCCATTTACTTTGGAGAAGCTGGTACCATTCCAGTTCCGATCGGGCAGCCCATTCCCTGGCCTCAGTCACCAATTCAGAGATGGGTGCAGTGTCCATCGAGACCAGTGTTACCCACCGAGGTGCAGGCAGAGGTTTGCTGAGTTTCTGGAAGAGAAGCATCCTCACTTTTCTGAGGAAGTGTCTCAAAGCTGAGCTCTGTAGAAGACAAAGCAGACAGCCTGAAACCAACCAACCAACCAACCAACCCTGAGTCTCAAGCACATCACTGAGCCACTGAGTCAAACCAACCTGGAAGGCAGCGCTTACTTTGGATTTTCCAATAAGTACCCTTTATGATTTAAGCCTATTTTATTGGGTGACATGCCCAAAAGAACAGTTGCCAATAGGAGGCCAAACCTGTCCTCCTGTAGGTAAAGGAAACTGAGGCCCAGAGAGGCTCAATGGCAGGTTCAAGGTCACACATCCAGGGGAGGGGTCAAACTCTTTCTGGAAGTCTCCAGAAGGAAAAATAGGATTCTAGTTTGGAATTTCCCTGAAAATGGGCTTCTGATACTGATTTCCTATGGGGAAGAATATTCCCAAGTTAGAACTATCCTGTAAAAAAGCGGGAGGGCAGGGGGTAGAAGTGTTCAAGCAGAAAGATACAAACACTTGAGGACAGAGTTGCAGAAGGAATTTCGGAGTGTCCTGGAGATTGTTGAGCTAAGCCTCCCTGACTGCATGGGCTGGAACAGATTTGAGAACCACTGTGCCAGGACCTGAGTCCTTTCAGTGTGGAGACTGTTTGCAGAACTAAGATAAGCACGCCAAACCTCTGACTCCAGGTCCAGGGCTCTGCCTACCACCCCACTTCTCCTAAAGAGGCCTGGTCCAGCCGTGGCTAGTGGCGTGGCTGAGAACTGGCCTGGGGAAATAGGATGGCCCTTAAGCACATGGGAAGATGCCCAATCTCATGCATTGTAAGAGAAATGCACACACACGAAAAAAACCCCACAAGTCAACAAACTGTTCCATCGACAGGGCGGAGTAGAGAGAAACACTCTCCACCCTGCTGGTGACATGTGTATCAGTGTGTGCCTTGTGGAAGATGGTTTGACAATATCAATCAGAATTGCAAATGCACTAGGCTGTAATCAGCAATCCCAGTGCTGGGAATGTATCTTACAGCTACACTTGCATTGTGCAAAATAACGTGTTACAATGTAACCAGTGCAAGCAATGCCTGGACTCACAAAAGATAGAAAGGTTCTAAATGTCCACCAATAGGGGACAAGGTAAATACCATGGCTCCTTCACACAATGGCTAAGGTGCAGCCACAAGGAGAGGGAAATGAGGATACTGTGGATTGTTCTGGAAAGTATTTATGTTGTTAAGGTAAAAATTCCTGGAAAGAGGAAAATGCATAATACCATGTGAAATATATTAGCTTTTAGTAAAAAGGAAGAAAATAGTATATATTCACCTGTCTTACATTTGCATAAACCCTAGAAAGAAACTGATAAATGTGATGGTAACTGCTTAGAAGTGGGGGAACTAGGGGGCTGGAAGATGAGGTGGGAATGAAACTTCTCACAATTTTTTTCTTTTATATTGTTTGAAAATATATACAAAAAGGAAAGTGAGTTTGGCGTCTCATAGACCTGGGTTGAAATTCTAACTACATAGACTGTTATATGTAAGTAATGTTTATTCCTTATTGTTTCTCTTAATAATAAATAATAGTGTTCATTTTAAAAGGTCACATATTGGGGCGCTGGGGTGCTTAGTCTGTTAAGTGTCTGAGTTCGACTCAGGTCATGATCTCATGGTTGTGGATCAAGCCCTGCATCAGGCTCTGCGCTCAGTGAGAGTCGGCTTCTCCTTCTGCCCCTCCCTCCACTCTTTCAAATAAATAAATAAAATCTTTTAAAAAAATAAATGAAAATAAAAAAATAAAAGGTCACATATAAGCCTTAAGGGGGTTATCAAGGTTCTTGGGTTTTTTTAATATGATAGAGAAAACACAGGTGAACATTGGGTAGACTTAATTCCTCCAAATGCCAGTTTCCTCAAAGGAGCATGATGGTATCTATGGGGGAGGGGGTGCGGTTTAAATGAGATGATGCTGAAAGCATTTAGCACATGGTCTCGAGCATACCAGTGCGCCACACAGAGCTACACATTTCTTTCTTCTTATGAGAACTTTTCGAGATCTACTCTAAAGTAGACATCTTCTAAACCAACAAAACCATAGAGCAAAGGCATTTCCGAACTCAGTAATTGTAGCCGCCTCCATCTGACAGGTATCCCGGATGGTACAAGCTACCACCCAGGAAGAAGAAATGGAGTGAAGGTGAGAAATGCCAGAACACTGACAAGATTCTCCTGCACACCTGGCTCACAGAGGCTGGATTACACGACCAGTGGTAGATTAGAAAATCTGGCTTTGAGGAAATGTTCAAAATATTGCCAAAGAGCAAAGGGCTAGGAATCAAAATGCTCCCAGCAAACCCACAGGAGTATACCGTGTCTGCCATTTATTTGACCATAGGTCAACTCGGGTTATTTACTCAAGGAATGATTATATAAGACAAATTAAAAGGAAATCTTTTTTTTCATTTAACGGTTATTGTAGTTTTGTTATTTCCTACAGATTCATTTTTATAAAATGGATAGATTAACAGACATGGTTTCTGCCTCCTCGTCACCTCCTTGGGGAACCAGTCTTCACCAAACTGCAGGCCTTGGGTTTGGGGGACATCAAATGGAAGGAAGCCTGTCCAGTCAGACAATTTCAGTTCCCTGGCCAAAGGAATCTTTCAGAGCTGGCATTGGACCTAAAGGTGGATAATTAGTGACAATCCTGGGACTCTGGCCAAAAGTATCATAAAACGAAACATCATCTCTTTCCAATGAGTTGACCTCGCTGGTAGACTGGGAGTTTGGGCTGGCTGGTGGCCACCTCTGCCACCTCGTGGGGAGAGCCGAGGTGGATGGTCCCGGGGGGCGTTCTGCCGCTCTGCTGACAGCCCAAAGCGTCTTCAGCCAAGGTTTCTTTGATGCCAGCAGACACGGGAGGCTGCCCATCCAACCCCCATGATGGCCCAGAAACGCCAGCGAGTTAACACCTCCAGGTATCACCTCAACCAAGGGGAGAAGAAGCCAAGGATACATGTCAGTAGTTCTGGGCGAAATTCTCGGGCAGACAACTCTGAGATGCTTTCTTAACGCTCCTCGGAAGGTCTGGGTCAGAATCAAGCCCCCGTTGCCCATAGCAGCGATTTTGATAATATGCCTATGTTAGGGTTCGCTGGAGAACCCTATCTATAGTGAGAGAGATTTATTTGAAGGAATTGGCTCATGCAATTGTGAGAGCTGACAAGGCCAGAATCTACAGAGCAGGCCAGAAGGCTGGAGATGCACGTAAGAGACGCTGCTGCAGTCTTGAGTCTGAAATCCACAGGCTGGAAACTCAGCCGGGTTTTTTGTGTTGCAACCTGGAGGTAGGGTTTCCTCTTCTTTGGGAAACCTCAGACTTCGTCCTTAAGGCCTTCAACTGACTGGATGAGGCCCACCCACATTATGGAGGTGAATATGCATTTTTCAAAGTCTACGGATTTGAACATCAATCACGTGTAAAGAATACCTTTGGGGGGGGGGCGCCTGGGTGGCTCAGTGGTTAAGCGTCTGCTTTCGGCTCAGGTCATGATCCTGGAGTCCCAGGATCGAGTCCCGCATCAGGCTCCCTGCTCGGCAGGAAGCCTGCTTCTCCCTCTCCCACTCCCCCTGCTTGTATTCCCTCTCTCGCTGTGTCTCTGTCAAATAAATAAATAAAATCTTTATAAAAAAAAAAGAATACCTTTAGGGGTGCCTGGGTGGCTCAGTCATTAAGTGTCTGGGATCGAGCCCCACATCGGGCTCCCTGCTCAGTGGGAAGCCTGCTTCTCCCTCTCCCACTCCCCTTGCTTGTGTTCCCTCTCTTGCTGTGTTTTTCTCTGTCAAATAAATAAATAAAATCTTAAAAAATAATAATAATAATACCTTTAACGCCACACCAAGACTACTGTTTGACCAAACAACTGGGCACCATAGGCCAGCCAAGTTGACACATAAAGTTGACCAGCACAATCCTCTTAGACTGGCTTTTCCTCCTTCACTCTTCTCCCCACTCCCTCACTCCTGGCCCCCGAAATTACTTCCCAGATAAACAGCCTGCCCTCAAGTTCTTGTCTCAGGTTCTGCTTTAAGGGGAGCCCAGCACACGTCATGTAGAAGACGACTGGTCATCTTCCCTGGCTCCAACTCTTGATAAATTTGGCTATTTAACCATTTCACACTTCTTTCCAGTGGCTTTCAAAAGCACTTTGATAATATACATGTAGCATAACTATACACAAAGTGGCATTATGTACGTGAGGGCTACCGTCTACAAATACGGTGACTGGGAAAGAGGGTGAGTCCTACAAGCTGCCATGGTCAGAAAAGGTTTTAAGAAGGAGGAAAATAATTTTTTGAAGATTTATTTCTTTATTTGAGAGAGAGAGAGAGAGCATGCGTGCATGAGCCGGGGGTGGGGGGTGGAACAGACGGAAGGAGAGGGAGAGAGAGAATCTCAAGCAGAATCCCCACTGAGCACAGAGCCCAACATGGGTGCAATCCCAAGACCCTGAAATCATAACCTGAGCTGAAACCATGAGTCGGAGGCTCAACTGACCGAGTCACCCAGGCGCCCAAGGAGGAAAAATTTTTATCCGGCACTTGCAAGATATGGACAACCCAGACAGGTGGAGAAGGGAGGGAAGGTGCTTCCTGAAGATAAGGGGCCACATAACAATAGCTAGCATTTAGTGAGCACATAATACATGCTAACCATTCCTATCAGCCCTGTTCATGGGTTACTTCATCTAATCCTCATAATAACCTTGTGAAATATGCATATTATTTACACCTGAGACAGACGAGAGAAGTTTAAGGATCTTGCCCAAGGTCCCACGGAGCTGGGATTCAGACTCAGCATCCGACGCCAGGTCCCACACTGGAAACCACTATCCTCCACCCTCCTCACAAGGTTACAATGTGTTTCTTCTGAGCTGAGATGAGGAGCTAGGTTTTTAGTTTTGTTTTAGTTGTGGTAAAATACGCATAACATAAAATTTACCAACTTCACCATTCTTAAGTGTAAAGTTCAATAGGGTTAAGTATATTGGTGTCGTCCTACTTCCAGAATCTCCAGAAATTTTCCATCTTGCAAAACCGAAACTCCATACCCCTTAAACAACAACCCCTCATTTCCTCCTCCGCCAAGAAGTCCCTGACCACCCCCTTCTACTTTCTGTTTCTGTGAGTTTGATTACTCTGGACATCTCAGAAAAGTGACATCATACAGTATTTATCCTTTTGTGTCTGCTTTTTTTCACGTAGCATGATGTCTTGAAGTTTCATCCACATTGGAGCATGAGTCAGAATTTCCCTCCTTTTTAAGGCTAAATAATATTCTGTTGTACGTATCTACCACATTTTGTTTATCCATTCATTAGCTGATGAACATATGGGTTGCTTCCACCTTTTGGTTATTGTGAATAATACTGCTATGAATCTAGATATGCAAATACCTGTGAAAGACCCTCTTACAGTTCTTTTGGATATATGCCCGGAAGTGGAATTGCTAAACTGTATGACAAAATTCTATTTTTAATTTTTTGAGGAACCACCATACTGTTTTCCACAGCAGCTATACCATTTTACATTCCCACCTGCAGGGCCCAAGGGTTTCCATTTCTCCACATCCTCAGAGGAGCTAGGTTTGGCCCCTTCTGAATTTGATATGAAGGCAGGGAATCTGCATGAAACTGTCCAAGAGACAGCCGGAGATACTGAGCATCACTCAGGTGATAGGACGGGATAGCTGACACATGTGGGATTTATCCAACAAACAGGGAGAGACACCATGAAAGAGAAATGAGTTCACTGAGACAGTGGAGGGAGGAGAGCAGGAGGTGAGGACGACACCTTGGGGAATGGCTCAGTTAGGCGGCACGTTAATTCACAAATAGCAGCTGCTAATTGTTTTTTAAAGTTCATTCTCTAAGTTAAACATTCCCCTGCAATTCCTGGATTTGTTCAGCAAACGCTTTTGCATAAAATAAATGCTATCTTATCTCTGATGGAGTTAGGCAAAATCAAAATTAGAGACTTCAGTGATCGTTAACTACTGTCGAGCTTTTCATTTTTCTATATGTAATCCTTACAACCACCCTGTGAGGTAGATGTCAGTATTTGTCCTAGAGTCCTTGAGGCAGGCGGCAAAGCATTGAGTGTGTCCGGTGGAGGGACCAGCTCTCCTGGTCTCATTGCAAACTCCCACCCAGGTGGGGGAATTAGAAGGGAATGATCAGATGTAGGGCACTGAGAATGATGTGTTTGCTAGTTGGCAGGGACGCTGTGCATTTAAAGTATATGCAAAAAGATTAGTGGTTGGGGACACCTGGGTGGCTCAGTCTGTTAAGCGTCTGACTCTTGATCTCACCCCAGGTCTTGATCTCAGGGTCATGAGGTCAAGCCCCGTGTTGGGTTCCATGCTAGTCATAGAGCCTGCTTAAAAAAAAAAAAAAAAGATCAGTGGTTGTCAGGGATTTGTGGAGAAGGAGGGATGAGTAGGTAGAGAATAGGAAATTTTTAGGGCAGAGAAACTATTCTGTATGATACTGTGATGATAGATACAAGTCATTGCACATTTGCCAAAATCTTTAGAATGAACAACATAAAGAGTGAGCCCTAATGTAAGCTATGCACTTTAGTTAATAATTAGTAACAACTAGCTTAGTCTTGTAAGTAGTGGAGCCGGGACCCAAACTGAGATCTTCTGATACTAGAGTCTATATTCTTTCTCTGATTTCACCCCGCTTCACTAAAGAAATAAGGTCTTCTTTGATATTTAATTTTTTTTTCTAACTTCTGAAGTTTCTAGTTCTCTAACCATTAAATAGAAGTCAATTTACAGTGCCCATGTGTGGGCATGTGCATATATGATAACATTTGAGTCTCCTTCAGCCAGATCATATGGCCTTCCAGCATCTCAAGCGACACGTTTACTGTGGGGCAGAGCTAGCCCTACACACGATCACACCAAGAAACACACCAGGAAAACCAAAGCTAGTGTGAGAACTAGGGCATTGAATCACATAGGGATACCCAGGGCTTTATGTCCTTAAAGAGAATGATCTTTTTGTTTGTGGAGGAAGAATATAATGGATTCTGTCATAGAATAAACATTTACAGAGACCTTGGGACATGGATGAGTAAGACATAGTTCTCGCCCTCCAGCAGATCACTGTCTCAAGGGTGGGGTGGGTAAGGTGAGTTAACATGATTGTGTGCAGGGGCAATACTCAAAATATCTTCCAACTGGAAGAGCATGGAAGCCAGCCAATATGAATGGATGCTCAACCACCCAGAACACACTGCAGCCATAAATAAGCTACCTGGACATACCCATGCGTATTAGTCAGCTCAGGCGGTCCTCACAAAATACCATAGACCCGATGGCTTAAACAACAGAATCTATTTTCTCACAGTTCTGGAGGCTGGGAAGTCCAAGATTAAGATTTGGTTCTGGTGAGAGCATTATTCCTGGCTTGTAGATGGATGCCTTCACACTATGTGCTCACATGGTGGGAAGAGAGAGAACTCTGGTGTCTCTTCCTCTTCTTCTAAGGGCACCAGCCCTATCATTATAACCTCACTTCACCTTAATTACCCCCTAAAGACCCCATCTCCAAACTCATTAAGGGTCAGGGCTTTAACATATGAATTTGGCAGGGGGACACAATTCAGTCTGTGGCTCCGTGTGATACAGAAAATATTTTTTTTATTGTTAAAGATTTATTCATTTATTTGAGAGAGAGAGAGAGAGAGAGAGTGTGTGTGTGTGAGTAGGAGGGATGGGTAGAGGGAGAGAGAATCTCAAGCTGACTCTGCTGAGCGCGTAGCCTGACACGGGGCTCGATCTCATGACCCTGAGATCACGACCTGAGCCAAAACCAAGAGTTAGATGCTTAACTGACTGAGCCACCCAGGTCCCCTGGTGATGACATCTTGTAAGAGGGGATATTGAAGCTGGTTTTGAAGGGTGAGTAGAAGTGGGCTAAGAGGAAAAAAGCAGAGGAAGGGCTTTCCAAAAAATTGGACAAGCATATGCAAAGACAAGTTGCTGTGACAGGACGGGGTACATTTAGAAAATGACAAAACTATGACAAGGCTGGAGTGGGAAGTAGGTACGAGGGAGCAAATGAGACGAAAACCAGCTTGAAGGCCCCGTGTGCCATGCTAGGGAGTGTGAATATTATCTGAAGGCATTTGGAAGACCACAGAGGATTATTAGGTGTGATTTCTTATGTAATTCAATAATGTCAACACAGACAATGATTTCCTATTTACATATCCTGGAATAAAGAATACAATTTTATCTCATTTTTTTCTCTCCTTTCTTCATTAATAATATTCTCTGGGGGGCACCTGAGTGACTCAGTCAGTTAAGCGTACAACTCTTCGTTTCGGCTCAGGTTATAATCTCAGGGTCATGAGATCAAACCCCAAGTCGGGCTCTGCACTCAGCACGGAGTCTGCTTAAGATTCTCTCTCCCTCTCCCTCTGCCCGTCTCTCCCACTCACACATGCACTCTCTCTCTCCCTCTAAAATAAATAAATCTTTAACCAAAAAAAAATTTTTCTGTATTACAAAAGTAATACAAGTTTACTCGTTCCCTTTTAAGATATAAGCATGATGCATAAATAGTACTGTGTTTGGGAGGTTTTTTAATTTTTTTGATAAAGAAATCTCTGCTCAGAAAGAATGCAGAGCTAAAGCCCTACACATAGCAGAGAGCAAAAGGCCAAGTTGGCTGGTTAAACGGGATCGAGGGGACAAGTGTCCCACACTGTCAGCTTCCCCTCCCCCTCACATGCTGAGACTCCTCCGAGGAACTCAAGGGCTCCACACACATCATTTGTAAAAGTCACTACCCAAAATGGATTTGCTCTTCTATAGAAAGAAGCTGATTTCTTCAAATAATAACAATCCTTCTTAATGACCAAGACATGGCTCACAGAGCATAAACCAAAGCACTCTAGAGGAAATGACTTCTGTTAGCATCACAACGACTCTAGAAAGTTCAGTGACATTGTTATCCCCATTCACAGATGAGGAGACTGAGGCCTGACGACGTAAAGTAATTTGCCCGAGGTCACACAGCTAGCAGGTGGAGAAGCCAGGAGGCGAAGCCAGGCAGGCTGCCTCCAGAGCGGGTGTTCTGGGCTGCTATGCTCCGCCACCTGGCCCATTAGGTACTGACTTCATACCAGACACGGTGCTAGGCTCTCTGGTAGGATTTGTCTAGGAAATAGTTTGGGTAAGAAAAAAATAAGATCGGAAAGTTAAATATACTCTTCCCTAGCACAGCCCCTGGAACAGAGCGGACTTTCAAGGAACTTTGCTGAAAGAATGAATGAATGAGCTTATTCTCTAGTGCATGAAATACATTTTCCCAAATTGGTGCCCCACCACCTTCCCTTTGGATAAAAAAGCCTTTTGCCCTCACTGGACTCCAAGTGAATCTGTACTATCCACTGGGTGCAGTATATGAATCTCCCAGGGCTGCCATAACAAAGCACCATCAACTGGGTGGCTCACAACAACAGAAATGTATTCCTTCACACTTCTAGAGGCCAGTGACAAGAGACCTAGGACCATCTTTTGTTCTGATATTTGGTCTCTGACCCTGCTTCCTGACACAGAGCTCCTAAATGCCTTAGAATTTCCTAGGTGAGAGGAATGTCTTTTGTTTAATGAGGTGACTGTTGGGGCACTCCTGGATAGCTTCAGGACAGGGCTGGTCACCAAAAGACCAAGCTACAAATAGAAGCTCAGAAGGGGAGAGAGGCTGGAGACTGAGTTAATGATCAATCACGCCAATGGGATGAAACCTCCATAAAAATCCCAAAAGTGTGGGATTCAGAGAGCTTCCATGTTGGTGAACAAATCCCGCGACAGGATTTGTGCTGGGAGGGTAACGCGTATCACCTTGCACTTGAAACTGTCGTCTGAGGTGAGGGGGAGGGCAGTCTTGTGGGACTGAACCTTTAACCTGTGGGGTCTGCACTAACTTCAGTTAGTGTCAGGACTGAACTGAATGCCAAGACACCCAACTGGTGTCTAAGAATTGCTCGGTATGGAAAACCCACACGTCAGGTGTCAGAAGTGTTGAGAGTAAAGGAGAAATTCAGGAGTGTTGTTTCCAACCCAGCATCTGGGAGATGGAGTTAAAAACAAGAAATGAAAAAAAACAAACAAAACAAAAAACAAGAAATGGGCCCAAAATGGAGTCGCTTATGCTTGGCCCAAGTCACCAAACTGAGACTTAATTATAGTTTCAGCTCTCCCAGAAATGGAATCCTAAACCAGTTACTCAGGAATCACCTGATCAGCACTATTAGGTGATCTGCCTGATAGATCCCTGTCCTTCCCTAAAGGAAAGTAACCTTGCAGTAACCAGCCACTCTTTTGCCTAGTATAACTTCCTCATTCCCACTGTCTTCTGCCTATAAAAGTCTTTCATTTTATACAGCTCCTCGGAGCTCCTTTCTGTCTGCTAGATTGGACGCGGCCTGATTCAAATTGAGTTTTTTTGCTCAAATAAACTTAAAATTTTTAATATGCCTCAGTTTCTCTTTTAACAATGGGAATAATAATCATTGCTACCTCATTTCTTGTCATGAAGAATAAATGAGTACCGACACAAAAAGGACTTAGAACAGCACTTAGCACAGAGGAAACACTTTATAAAGGTTTGCTACCATCCCTGCAGGACAAGCTCCCAGCCATCATGCTATTAGGCCACAGTTTTAATTTCCCATCCTGAAAATGAAAAAGAACAATAAATGTCTTCCTTTGTTCTGCTAAATTGAGAATGCATTGTTCAGGGTTCACCAAAGCCAGATACAAGAAGTTGGAATCAATAATAATAATAATAACTACTCATTAATAATCGAGTAATTAGAAAAATTGCCATATATATGTCTAGGCATCTATGTGTATTGAAATAAAATGACAAATATAGACCCAAATATGGTGACCCAGCATAGAGGAACCATGACGAAATTAAGAATAATACTTGATTTTATTTCATATTCTTTTGCTTTTTTTTTTTTTAGTTCTCCCTAATGAGACTGTATTCATTTCCGAATCATAAAAGTAGCCATAAAAGTTGTTATTTTTAAAAGTAAGATCTGGGCAAAGGATCTGTAAGCCCAAAGGAAACAGAAATGCACCCACGTCCTTTCTACTCTTCTTTAATCTCAGGACGCGCCCTGAGAAATGAGAAGCCTCCCAGTCTTCACCATTGTCCCAACGCGAGATCACAGAGCAGTGACTCAGAAGCAGCTTCTGACACCAGCCAGCGCCTGAGTCAGGCAAGAACAGGAGGGCTGAGAGCCTCAGCAGCCAGCCAGCTCTGCAGAGAATCGTCACTCTCCAAACCCGTGCGGGGCACATCGGGAGAGCTGACCTTGAACCCTGCAAGGCCAGACTCACCTAATTAATGATATTAATGGCAAGGAGGGAGCTAAGCCAACAGGCAGGCAGAACACATTATAGAATCGAAGAATATCCAAGCGTAGAAACCCCCCAGTCCAGCTTCCTCATTAGGTTGCTGCACCTGCAGGAGAAATCGAAAGCTCTCTGTTTGCTTCAGCTCCCCCACGGAGCCTTGCATAAAGCCGGGGACACAGGAAATGCTCTGCTTGGATTATTTTAATCAATATCTCTTGTTTTCCTTCCTCAGCATCTATTGTTCCTTTTCCTGGTAAAAATCCCCCAGATTGCATTTGAGGAACCTCCCCTTCCCCACTCTCGGTGGGCCTGTCAATCAAGGTGAGCTTCCTGCCCCTGCCCAGGAGGCGGATGGACACTGAGCCCACGCTAAGCCATTTGGGTGCTCTCCGCCTTGAACAGGATGGATTGGATTCCCCCTAACAAGACTTTCCATGGACTCCAGTGTTACCCAAATCGCTGGAGCTGCAGTGGTCCTTATCCTTTTGGAGACCGGGTTCTGCAGCTTGTCTCCACGTCTGAGAGCTCCCCAATATCCTTCCGATAAAGTTCTTTTTTTTGTTTAAGGAAGCCAGAGCTCTATTTCTGTTGCTTGCATCCACAGAACCCAAATTTTGCTGTTCCGCATCACAAAGAAACTTAAATAATGAGAATAATTAGCATTGATTTGTTACTATTAAGAAGTTATCTTACCACACCTTTGCCTTTTCTGGATGTAGTGCAAACCAGCAGCTCTTAGAGGGGTTCAGTGCCTTGCTCCAGGCCGCTACTAAACTACTAAATAACCAGAGTATGGCTTCAAACTAGGTATTTATTTATTTTTTTAAGATTTTTATTTATTCAGGGGCGCCTGGGTGGTGCAGTCGGTTAAGCGTCTGCCTTTGGGTCAGGTCATAATCCCAGGGTCCTGGGATGAGCCCTGCATCGAGCTCCCTACTCAGTGGGGAGTCTGCTTCTCCCTCTGCTTCTCCCCCTAGATTTTATTTATTTATTTATTTATTTATTTGACAGAGAGAGAGAGCACAAGCAGGGGAGCAGCAGAGGGAGTGGGAGAAGCAGACTCCCTGCTGAGCAGGGAGCCCCATGCGGGGCTCGATCCCAAGACCCTGCGATCATGACCTAAGCCGAAGGCAGATGCTTAACTGACTGCGCCACGCAGGCGCCCCAAAACTAACTAGGTCTTTAGCCTCAGGGACCAGGCTCTACGGCCTGAAGAGGACCTGTCGCATCCCATCCCCGCCCCACCCCCATCAGTCCTTTGAACTTCTCTCTACTTGCAAGTTGTGGGTAGATATTTAAAATATAAAAAAAGATGGGGTGCCTGGGTGGCTCAGTTGGTTAAGCATCTGCTTGGGTCATGATCTCAGGGTCCCCGGATCGAGCCCCACGTGGGGTTCCCTGCTCAGCAGGAAGCCTGTTTCTCCCTCTCCCTCAGTCGCCCTCTCTCTCTCTCTGTCTCTCATGAATAAATAAATAAAAATAAATTATAAAAAGAGAGTGACAGAGAGAGAGAGGGAAGTAAACCATAGGAGACTCTTAATGATAGAGAACAAACTGAGGCCTGATGGAGGGAGGCGGGTGGGGGATGAGGTATATGGGGATGGGCATTAAGGAGGGCACTTGTTGGGATGAGCCCTGGGTGTTGTACACGTAAGTGATGAATCACTAAATTCTACTCCTGAAACCAATATTGCACTCTATGTTAACTAACTAGAATTTAAATACAAATCTGAAACAAAAAATAAAAAATAAAATATTCCTCAAGGGCAGAAAGAATCTCTTTCTCCTGCTTCTTCTTTTCCAGGCCAGGCCTCCAGCAGGAATCAAAGTGCTCTCTGGCTCCATGCAAGTTCTCGATGTGAGAACCTCTCACAAAAAGTGAAGCAAATGGGCAAATAGAAAAACCTCAGGCCTCAATGATGTTCATGCCACGAATATTATTCTAGGTGCCGGGGACACAGTGCTGAACCAGGCAGACAAAAGCTTATGTTCTAGCGAAAAATATATTCTACGGATGAACAAGTAAATTCAGACTACAATACCAGGTAGCGATAAATGCTCTGAAGATAAAGATGCGGAGCTGGTGAGGGGAATTTTACCAGAGAGGACGCAGGGGGAGCACCTTTCCACAGATGGGAATGAGTGCGAGGGCACACCAGACCCGTATCTGGGGAAGAGCGAGCCAGCTGAGCGAGCAAGAAGGCACGAAGCGAGCTTCTGGGGGTGCATAGGGGACTCCGCAGAGGCCAGGGCTGGCCGAGGTTGGGGGCCCGGCATGGCAGGCAGAGTCTCGGGGTCGAATTTGGTCCCGAGTGCGATGAGAAGCTATAGGTGGGATGTGTGGGGGTAGGAGCACCATGTGACTTCTCTTTCAAAAAATCATTCTAGCTGGTGGAAACGACCCAAGTGCCCATCAGTGCAGGAATGGAGAAACAAAATATGGCAGGCAAATCCATGCAATGGAACACTGTTCAGCCCTAAACAGGAACAAAGCACTGATACATGCCAGACTCAAACACACACACACCCGGTGTGTGATTCCAGTTATATAAAAGATCCAGAATAGGCAAATGGATAGAAACAGAAAGCAGTTTATCAGTTGCCAAGGCCTGTGGGGGGGAGGGGAAGGGAAATGACCACTTAATGGGGATGCAGTGTTCTGCAACTGGACAGTGATGGTGGCCCCACAACATTGTGAATGTACTACAGGCCACTGAATTACACACTTTAAAATTATTAAAATGGTGAGTTTCGTGTTCTCTGTATTTTATCACAATTTTTTTAAAAGATTTTATTTATTTATTTTAGGGAGAGAGGGCATAAGTGTGAGTATGGGGGGCAAAGGGGGAAGGGCAGAGAGGGTGCGAGAGGGACTAGCAGACACCTAGCTGAGCACAGAGCCCCACACAGGGCCTGATCCCACGACCCCAAGTTCACAACCCTAGCGGAAACCAAGAGTCAGTTACCCAACCAACTGAGCCATGCAGGCACCCTATTTTATCGTAATTCTAAAATAAAAAATAAAAAAGGTCATTCTGCTTTCCATGTACAGAGAAGGGATGGGAGAAGAAAAAAAACAGAGATAGTAGGAAAGTTCACCCCAGCTCTGCCTTGGGCTTTGGCACATTCCTTCCCTTCTCCAAGTCTCAAATCCTTCATCCATGAAAATGGAGTTCTCATAGGCTTCATCTCCTGGCCTTGTTGAGACGCTTGGGATATTTTGACATGACCCATGGCTCAGTGCATGGATCTTTCCTCTTTCCGACTCAGACTCACTGCCCTGGGGATCTCATCCAGCCTCCTGGCTTTAAATTCCATCTGCCAACTTACCTCCAGCCAGATATCTCTCTCCCCTGAATTCCAGCTGGCCTACTCAGCATTTGCCCTTGGGTTTCTAACCTCCACCTTTACATATCCAAAACAAATGCCCTTGGGTTTCTAACCTCCACCTTCACATATCCAAAACAAACTGTTGATCTCTGCCCTTCCCCTGATGTTCAGCTTTGCTTCCCATCTCTGTAAATGAAAACTGCATCCTTCCAGAGGCCAAACATTTAAGAGTACTTGACTTACCTCTGTCTCGCCCCCGCCCAGTCAATAAATGCAGCCAAGTCTGCCTGCAGAATATATCCAGAACCCAATCCCTGTGGGTCCAAGCCACCATCACGGCTAGCCAGGATTATTGCAATAGCTTTCTGGTCTCCCAGCTTCTGCCATTGGCCCCTTTAATGGGCTAAACAGGGCAGCTCAAGAGATCCTATTCAAATATAAGTGATATCATGTCAACCTCTGCTCAACACTTCAACCACTTCACATTTCACTCAGAACAAAAGCTGAATTCCTCACCCTGGCCAACAAAGCTTTACAAGATGAGCGCCTCTTAGCTCTCTGGTTTCACCACCTGCCACTCTCCCTGACCTGCCTCTGCTTCAGCGGCCCCCTTGCTGTTCCCACTCAGGACGCTTGCCCTTGTTCCTTCCACCATCTTCTCCCAGATACCCCTGTATGCAAGCCCTCACCTCCCCGTGTCTACACTCAGAGGAGACCTTCTCAGTGAGGTCTCTGCCGGCCACCTATTTAGGGTTTCCAGATAAAGTACAGGACGCCCAATTAAATGTGTGTTTCAGATAAACAAGCAGTAATTTTTTAGTATAATACATAGCTAGAAATACGCTGTCTGATACAGTAGCCACAGGCCACATGTGGCTATTGACCAAGGGGTTATGGCGGGCACGCCAAAGGCAACGGATGAGGACAATACTACTGATGAACTGCATATTTGATTTTATTTCAATTAGTTTCAATTTTAAAATGGATATCCAACTTAGTTACTGGATTTAGTTATTTAAGTGTGTTTAGAAAATTTTGCATAAGGGAATATACTTTTTCAGCTGTAGATTTTATGATACCAAAATACAGATCATATATTTCCAAGGAAATTGTAGCACTCGAATTGCAATGTGCCATAAGCATAAATCAAATGTCAAATTTTGAGGACTTAGAAAAAAAAGAAAGCAAAATATCTCATTAATAAATTTTTACATTTGATGACATGTTGAAATTATTGATAATACTCAGGGTATATTGGACTAAATATAATACTCTATTGGAATTCATTTCACCTGTTTCTCTTTTATTATGTGGCTACTAGAAATTTTTGAATTGTCTATGTGGCTTACATTGTGTTTCAGACAGCACTGCTCCTTCATGACTTGGTTCCCCTGGAAGCAGAGGGAGGACCAGACTTTGGAGCCCACAGTTTATTCTAGAATGTGATACCAGGGAACAGAAGTGAGGAACTGGGGATAGTGATAAAGAAGAAAAAGTCAATATAAACATGCATTATCAAGATCGCTGTGGGTAACAGGGATTCACTTCATGGAGACTTCCTGAAAAGTTACAGAATACCTCCCAGAATTATGTCTTGGGAGACAGGAAGCTGAAGACTTTATCCCCCAGCTCCCAACCCCACAGTAGAGGGCTGCTCCCCAGGGGTGTTAACTCTTCCACACTCTGGGCTGCACTTGTTCATGGAACAAAGGAATTCCTACTGCATTGGGGGAAAAAAACAAAACCAGAAACCCCACAGTCTGAGAAATCTGAGGAAACTCCAAGCTTACAAGAGCCCATCCCCCACATCTACAGCTAAAATCAGAGGTTGACCAAGGGGTCATGGCGGGCACACCAAGGGCAACGGTCTGATCCAGCTTTTAATCCCCAACATCTAGAGCAGTTCCTGGAACATAGTAGATGTTCAATAAATAGTTTGGGGGGGAAATGAATGAACATACCTGAATAGCTGCTATGTACTCAGTGTATAAATGTTCAATAAATAATAGTTCTTTTTCGGGGCACCTGGGTGGCTCAGTCGTTAAGCATCTGCCTTCGGCTCAGGTCGTGATCCCCGGATCCTGGGATCGAGCCCCGCATCAGGCTCCCTGCTCCATGGGAAGCCCGCTTCTCCCTCTCCCACTCCCCTTGCTTGTGTTCCCTCTCTCGCTGTGTCTCTCTCTGTCAAATAAATAAATAAAATCTTTAAATAATAATAGCAGTTCTTTTTCACTATTTCCTATCTGAGTATCATCTTAAAATTTCTGGCCTCAAATTTCACTAGTTTTTCCAACCAAGAATTATTCTTTCTGATTCTTTATTTTAAAGTAATCTCTACACCCAACATGGGGCTCGAGCTCACAACCCCAAGATCAGGAGTTGCACACTCTACCGACTGAGCCAGTCAGGTGCCCCCTGTGCTTTATTTTATTTTCTTTTAAGATTTTATTTCTTCCTGATTCTTGATAAACCATTACATCAAACACTGTAACCTTCTCCTGGATGTCACGGCAACAAATCTTTTCTGCACCTCCCTCCACAAGACCTAAGGTCACAGACAGAGTTGAGAACTTGGAAGATGAGTCTCCTCAGCAAGACCCTCCATCTGCAACTTCAGTTGTGGGTCCTCAGTGGAAGCAAGACAGCGTGGGGTGTTTATCCACAGCCCCATAAAAGGTACTCAGGGGCGATAGTTTTCTCTCTTCTCCAGCACCTCATGTTACTGTGCTTTGCTTTACCACACTTGGCAGATACTGCCTTTTGTACAGATCGAAGGTTTGTGACAACCCTACGGCGAGCAAGTCTATTGGCACCATTTTCCCAACAGTATGAGCTCACTTTATGCTGTGTCACGTTTTGGTAATTCTCGCAATATTCCAAACTCTTTTTTTTTTTTTTTAAGATTATTTGTTTAATAGATCAATGGAACAGAATAGAGAGCCCAGAAATGGACCCTCAACTCTGTGGTCAACTAATCTTCGACAAAGCAGGAAAGAATGTCCAATGGAAAAAAGACAGTCTCTTCAACAAATGGTGTTGGGAAAACTGGACAGCCACATGCAGAAGAATGAAACTGGACCATTTGCTTACACCACACACAAAAATAGACTCCAAATGGTTGAAAGACCCCAATGTGAGACAGGAGTCCATCAAAATCCTAAAGGAGAACACAGGCAGCAACCTCTTCGACCTCAGCCGCAGCAACATCTTCCGAGAAACATCGCCAAAGGCAAGAGAAGCAAGGGCAAAAATGAACTATTGGGACTTCATCAAGATAAAAAGCTTTGCATAGCAAAAGAAACAGTCAACAAAACCAAAAGACAACGGACAGAATGGGAGAAGATATTTGCAAATGACATATCAGATAAAGGGCTGGTATCCAAAATCTATAAAGAACTTATTAAACTCAACACCCAAAGAACAAAGAATCCAATCAAGAAATGGGCAGAAGACATGAACAGACATTTTTCCAAAGAAGACATCCAAATGGCCAACAGACACATGAAAAAGTGCTCAACATCGCTCGGCATCAGGGAAATCCAAATCAAAACCTCAATGAGATACCGCCTCATACCAGTCACAATGGCTAAAATTAACAAGTCAGGAAATGACAGATGTTGGCGGGGCTGCAGAGAAAGGGGAACCCTCCTACACTGTTGGTGGGAATGCAAGCTGGTGCAGCCACCCTGGAAAAGAAGATGGAGGTTCCTCAAAAAGTTGAGAATAGAGCTACCATATGATCCAGCAATTGCACTGCTGGGTATTTACCCCAAAGATACAAAAGTAGGGATCTGAAAGGGTACATGCACCCCAATGTTTATAGCAGCAATGTCCACAATAGCCAAACTGTGGAAAGAGCCAAGATGTCCATCGACAGATGAATGGATAAAGAAGAAGTGGTATATATATA
>NW_022589721.1:24309649-24389829 GCF_004348235.1 Phoca vitulina | reverse complement strand
GTGGGGGGTGGGGTGGGAGGGATGGGGTGACTGGGTGATAGACACTGGGGAGGGTATGTGCTCTGGTAAGCGCTGTGAATTGTGCAAGACTGATGAATCTCAGATCTGTACCTCTGAAACAAATAATGCAATATATGTTAAGAAAAAAAAAAAAGAAGCTAGCAAGAGGGGAAGAATGAAGGGCGGGAAATCGGAGGGGGAGACGAACCATGAGAGACGATGGGCTCTGAAAAACAAACTGAGGGTTCTAGAGGGGAGGGGGGTGGGAGGATGGGTTAGCCTGGTGATGGGTATTAAAGAGGGCACGTTCTGCATGGAGCACTGGGTGTTATGCACAAACAATGAATCATGGAACACTACATCTAAAACTAATGATGTAATGCACAGGGATTAACATAACAATAAAAAATTTTTTAAAAAAAGATTATTTGTTTATTGGGGCACCTGGGTGGCTCAGTCGTTAAGCATCTGCCTTCGGCTCAGGTCATGATCCCGGGGTCCTGGGATCGAGTCCCACATCGGGCTCCCTGCTCAGCGGGGAGTCTGCTTCTCCCTCTCCCTCCCGCTCCCCTTGCTTGTGCTGTTTGTCAAGTAAATAAATAAAATCTTAAAAAAAAAAGATTATTTATTTGAGTGAGAGAGAGAGAGCGCGCACGTACGCTGGCATGCATGGGGGGGAGGGGGAGGAGAGCGGGGGCAGCAGCAGACTCCCCGCCCAGCAGGGAGCTCCAAGCAGGGCTCAATCCCAGGACCCCAAGATCACAACCCGAGCTGAAGGCAGACACTCAACCCACTGAGCCACCCAGGTGCCCCTCAAACTTTTTCATTATTATTATACTTGTTATGGTGATCTGTGGTCAGTGATTATGTCTTGCTGAAAACTCATGGTGGTTAGCATTTTTTTAACCATAAAGTATTTTTTAATTAAGGTACGTACCTTGTTTTTTTAGACACAATGCTACTGCATACTTAATAGGCTACAGTATAGTATAGACAACTTTTACATGCACTGAGAAACAAAAAAGTGTATTTGGTTCACTTTTTTGCAATATTTACTTTATCGTGGTAGTCTGGAATTAAACCCACAACATCTCCAAAGTGTGCCTGTATATTTCTTTGTGCACATGGCAAGTGCTCATAAATGCTTAACTAACACCATCCAGCTCCTGGGGAAAGGATCCAGGACTGCTGAAAATCGCTGCCTACCACCACCCAGCACCCACCAAGGACCAGCCCCTGGGGAAAATCCCTGCACTGCCAAGTTCCCAGAAATCCCAATAGTACTGCACTTGCTTATAGGCATAAAAAGGGTGATTTGCTGTTTGTATCGACAAGCCTTCCTTAGATGTTAATTTGTCTCTTTAACTGAGGCAATGCAGTTTCTGCCTCTAATTGAGACCCTTAATTATCCACACCTCCTACTACTGTTTACCACATCGATCTCCTGCAAGACTGACCTTCTAGCTGTAATTACAGAAAAGCTATTCCTTCAGCTTTGTAGTGAAGGCACTACCTTTCATTTCCTGCAGTGTCCTTACATTCTCCCATCAGGTAGAACAGAAGGGTAGGTGATTCTGACTCTCCTAACTTGAGGGATAAAGGGAGAGGGAAAGAGGAGACTCAACTAAAGAAAAAAAGGTGGGGGGGGAGGAGGTAAAAAAAAAAAAAAAAAAAAAGCAAATCCACAGTGGAGACCTGTCAAGCAAAATTACCTCAGAAAATACGGCTTTGATATCTGGACGTTGTGGCCAAGCTAAAGCCAAATGTTCACAGAATCCTGTATCACTTCCCTCTTCCCCAGGCACATGGAAAGACTACAATTCCCAGCAAGCTCTGCAGATAAGCTGATGCCCATGTGACCGGTTCAGGCCAATGGGCCATGAGCAAAAATTGTATCTATGCCTCATACTCTTATTTCCCCATATTGGAAGCCATGGGCTAAGATGGTGGCACCACAAAATGGGGCAGCCTAGATCAGGGAATCACCCCAGAGGAGACACCCGCCCTGGAGAGTCAGGGACTAGGGTCCTGGGTTGGTTGTCTTCTGCAGCCTAAGCCTGGCTTATCCAGAACAAAACAGAGATTTTTCTGTTACTTCCCAGTTCATATCTGAAGGGTGTCATAAAGCGGCGCCCGGGTGGCTCAGTCAGTTAAGCGTCCAACTCTTGATTTCGGCTGAGGGCATGATCTCAGGGTCAAGAGTTCAAGCCCTGCGTCAAGCTCTGCACTCAGCATGGAGATTCTCTACCTCTGCCTCTTGCGCACACACACACACACACACACACTCTCTCTCTCTCTCTCTAAAATAAATAAATAAACAAAATCTTAAAAAAAATTTTTTTGAAAGGTGTCATAAAACATTAAAGAAGCCTTAGTTGAATGAGACATTTTAAAATTATATAGCCCAAATATATGGGAAGGGGAGTTACAGAACAGGGAAGTTACCTCTTTCCTTTATGTGTTTGACCCAAGCTTCAGTGTCCTCCTCTATAAGATAGGCATAAAAATAACACCTGCCCCAGGGAGTCGCCATGAGGTTCTTAAAAAATAATTCATTTAACAAACATATGGTACTTACCATGGCCAGGCACTGTTCTAACTTCTTACCAATGTTAACATATTCAATCTTTGTAGTAGTTTCTTAGGGATCTGTAACAAATTACCGCCAAGCTGGGCGTATTTTGACAATTAGAAATTTATTCTCTCACAGTTCTGGAGCCTAGAAGTCCGAAACCAAGTTCTCACCGGGGCCATGCTTCCTCCAAAGGCTCTAGGAAAGAATGTAGGGCTTGAGAAATGGGATCTGGGGTAGGAGCGAGACTTATTTTGCATTGAATGCTTCTCTGTGCTGTTTGAATTTCCTTGACAAGGTACACCCATTACTTTTTTCCTTTTTAACACCGATGACAACACTCATTTAAAAAATTATCTCTAACAGTGAAAATACAGACTACAACCCAAGGGAAGTGAATTTCAGGAATCAGTGAGTAGCTGGGAGGGTGTATGTGTTTATTTTGCTTTTATTTAATTGTGGGGAGAAGACACTAGGGCCTCCTCAGCCCTGAGCTACTTCGACCTCCTCAGATGGCCATCCCTGGAAAGCCTGTCTAACCAGATGGACATCAATCCCCACATGTTCTTTCTCTTCTTTGCTGTTTGTTTGTTGTTATTGTGTTTTTACAGATTTTGGAAATATGTGATTAGAGGTGGCTGATTGTTTCCTAATTTTTCCCTCCCCTTCCTGTCCCAGTATTCCCCTGGCCATAGAAGACCCATATGCTGTCGCCTTTTACCCAGGGGTGGCCAAGCGTTGTCTGCATAAGGTGTTTTTGGTAGATTCTAAACAGGAGCAAGAGTCCCACGAATTATCACTCTCCTTCGTCCCTTTCGAGAAGCAGGGCCCATCACTAAGGCAAAAACCGGGCCATAGTTCTACTTTCAACATGGCGCCCCTATCTCACGCCAGTGGCAAAACTCTGACACTTTGGCTCTGTCCAGTTGATGGCAAATATCAGCAGGGCAGGAATCCACGCAGAAGGGAGACTGTACACAGGGTGAAGAACACGGGCTGCAGGGACAGAGAGGATGGACTTGGGTTTCCACCGACTCCAGACAAGTTACTCCAGCTCAGTTACCCCTTCTCTGGTCATGAAGACTGAGCGCGCTCACACTCAGAGCACTTAGCACAGCGCTTCTCCCACCCCAGGCCATCAGCACGGGAGACGATGTTGCTGCTGCTGAGGATGGAGTTGACCTGGATGCTGTTGGGCTGGTCCCTCCCTTTTCACTCCTCCCACAGCCCCGCATCTGTTCCCATCATGCTTTCCCAGCACTGGCATCAGCCATGGGGAAAGGAGGTTTTTGGTGGTTGTGATGGTGGCTCTTATTAATGTTGATATTGTTTTAAGCTCCAAACTATATAGCTTTCCTCATTAGGGAGAAGGTCTCTTAGACAGTGTCAGGTGATGAACTAAGCACCATCTGCATACAGAGAGACCTGGGACCTAATTCCAGATCAGCCACCTGCTAGTGGGGCCCTTGGGCACATTGTTAAATAAGTCTGAGCCTCAGTCCCCTTATCTGTAAAACAGGCACAATAGTCACCAATTCATTCAACCAATTTTTATTAAGTTTTCTTAGGTGCTAGGTGCTGTGCTCGGTGCTGAGGACGCAAGAACAGAGAAAATGCATCCCTAACTTAAAGAGATCACCATCTGGAGTTCTCTGCTCCAGAGAACAGTAATGAAGTGCATGGGCTTTGGAATGAGACAGACCGGGTTCAAATGTATACTCTGAATTCACTAGCTGTGTGATCCTGGGCAAGTTAATCACCTTTGCTGATCCTTTAGTTTCCCCATCTTAAAATGGAGATGGGAATAGCAACACCTACCTTATGGATGGTTTTGAGGCCTCAAGTATATCATGATGTAAACCCCTAGTTCAATGCTGACCCCCAGTAGGCTCCCAGCAAGGGTTAGCCTCCATGACGAAGTGTGGCCGGTGCCATGAGGGAAGTTTGTGCGGCTTCCAATGGGTAATTATACAGGGAGCCAGGGATGTGGGAGTCAGGGAGGGCTTCATGGAGACTGTGATGTCTGGACAGAATCTTGAAAAATAAGCAGATGTCTGGAAGGGTTAGACCTTGAGCCCAGGGAGATGTCGCCACAGCCCCAGGATAGGTGAGGGAGAGATGAGGAGGGCTGCGTGGGGGCAGCGCAGTGAGAGTGGAGAGGAGCCATCCAGTGCATCCCTTTGGTGTGTTTATTGTCACCCTTTCCCCACTCCTGTGCCCTTCCGGTGTCTCCCTTTCCTTCCCTCCAATGTCCCCTCACCCCTTCTCCCACCTCTCTTTCTCTGTCTCTGTCTCTCTCGGAGCTTTGCTTGGAGCAGGGAACTAGAAAACCCAGCTCTGGTTTGATCCCAACATGCAACATCTCAGGGAGGGGCTGGAGCAGGAGAGGAAAAAAAAGACACAGAGATTCACTCCCATTCCAATTTTTCTAAAAAGCAATTCCTGTTTGGCACCAGGACAAGCCCCATGGGAAAAGTTAGTAATCCTGGTCTCCTGAAGATGGTTCCTCCACCCGCTGCTTTTGGACCTCAGTTTGCTGGCCATCTCCGTAGCCAAATCACTGGTGGTCGCTGGGTCACCATCTTCAGTCACACCCTCTGGCAACAGAACATGATGGTAAGCTTACTACAAGTCAGGCACTGGACAGGCACCCGGCATGCAGGGCCAAAGAAGACAGCGTGCCTACACGGGGGTGCTCACAGCCTGTGCGGGAGAACACATGTGCACAAGAATTCCAGTACCGTGCAGAAAGTCTTACAGCAGAGGTCTGCACAAAATCCTACACGACAATGATCATGATGACTGATTTATTGAGCTCATACTAAGTTCCAGGAATGGCACTAAGCCCTTTTCATAAATCACCGCATCAAAGCCTCCGAAAACACTGCCTGTCTTGTTTGCCACCGTGTCCTCGTGGCTTAGCACGATGCTTGGGACACAGGGGACACCAAGAAGTAATCCACTGAGGGGGCGCCTGCGTGGCTCAATCGGTTGAGTGTCTGACTCTTGATTGGCTCAGGTCTTGATCTCCCAGTTGTGAGTTCGAGCCGCACATTGGGCTTCACGCTGGGCATGGAGCCTACTTTAAAAAAAAAAAAAGTATTCCATGGAGAAAAACGGCCGTGTGAGATCTCAGAATTACCTCCAGCTTGGAGCGCCTGGGTGGCTCAGTCGGTTAAGCCGCTGCCTTCGGCTCAGGTCATGATCCCGGGGTCCTGGGATCGAGCCCCGCATCGGGCTCCCTGCTCAGCGGGAAGCCTGCTTCTCCCTCTCCCTCTGCCTGCCTCTCTGCCTACTTGTTCTCTCTCTCTCTCTCTCAAATAAATGAATAAAATCTTTAAAAAAAAAAAAGAATTACCTCCAGCTCACAGAGAAGGAGACTGAGGCTCAGAGAAGTGAGGTACCAGGTCCAAGGTCACAGAGAAAGTAGCAGAGCTGGGAGCTGCTACAGGTCCCGCTCAGCCCAGGATCTTAACCGCGGTGCCCTCAGGCTGGTCATAGAAAAGGAGGCAACAAATGGTCTCGGGGAAGGATGTGGTTGAGGAAGGCTTTCCAAGGGAGGTGATTCCCAAGCAGGCCCTTGAAGACCAAGCTTGTCAGGTGGACAAGTGGAGGAAGAGCTTCTGGGAGGATGAGGATGGGACAGAGGTGGGGACGAGGGGCCCTGTGGCTGAACATCTGCTGCATGTGCAGATCAGGCTGCAAACGGAGGGGAAGCCAGAAGACCCCTGGAGAGGCTCAGATACTCACTTCCCCCACTCCACTTCCCTTCTGTGGCTCTGATCTGGAAGTTTCCTCTGAACGGTGCAGGCGGTTCTTAGGCCTGCGTTTGATTTATTTTATTGCTGGAGTTCCGGAGCTTTTGTGTTGGCTGCAACATATAATATGGAATTTCCCTCCCGAGCAATTCTTCATCTTTGGCAGTCCACCGGAGCGTGATTTTGGCACAATCGTGTGACGTGGCGGGGGCTCAGCTGGTGCAAGCCCAGGACGCCCCGTGGCGGCCGCGGCAGCTGCTCAGCCAAGGTGCCAGGGCTCCTGCCAGAGGGGCCCAACCTGCCACCCTCCCTGGTTTTCCCCACGTCACCTTTGCCCCTTCCACTGAGAGGAGGGGGAGAGCTGGGACACAGCGTTTCTGTTTGTGTCTGTGTTTCCATCACGCACGGTGTGACTTCATCTCTCCCACAACACGTATATATCACTTTCTACCTGGAGGTCGTGAAAAGGTCACAGGCTTCTGAATCAAAACTTAGTTAGGTTCATCTCAGACCCCACAGATTGGCTTACTCTAGGACCTTAAGGAGGGGAGCATCTTCACCTTTCCTAAATACCCGTTTCCTCGTCTGCAAAATGGAAGTGAGAGTAATATGTACCTCAGAGGGATAGTAGAAGATTTAGCAATTACCTGTGTAAAGCACCAAGGGCAGCGCACAGTAGGTGCCCCGGACTGAATGGTCGTATCTCCTCCAAATTTATATGCTGATGCCCTAACCCCCAGTGTGATGGTGTTTGGAGGTGGGGCCCCTGCGAGGTGATTAGGATTAGATGGGGTCATGAGGGTGGGGCCTTGGTCTAACGGGATTAGTGTCCTTTTAAAAACAGACACCAGACAGCTTGCTCGCGCTCTCTCCTCCGTGCAAGGACACAGCCAACCAGCAGCTCTCTGCAAGCCAGGAAGAGAGTCTTCGCTAGGAACCAAATCTGCCGGCACCTTGATCTTGGACTTCCCAGCCTGCAGAACTGTGAGAAATAAATCTCTGTTGTTTAACTCCCCAGTCTATGGTATTTTGTTGTGGTGGCCCGGGCTAATGAAGACAGCAGGTGCTCAATAAATACCAAGCCTTCTTCCACGTGTCTTAATTCTCTCCTCCTCAAGGGCAGGATCCACCAAACATCTTTGCTTGCAGAGCACCTTCTGCATGCCAGATGTCCCATATATATTAGTGGAAGAATTAGTGAGTGAGAGAGAGGCAGAGGATCAGCCCATGGAATCCACGGATTGAAGCAGCGGATTCTCTTTTGCCCACATCTTCTCAGGTACAAATATAGATCCCCCTAGCAGGCTGACCCCCACAAGCCCCCCTGGCTCTTCAGAAGCCTTGCAGGGTGGCCTGGCCTAGGCAGTACCATGGCTCCTTGCGCCAGAGTCAACCACAAGGCCCTGAAACTCCCTCTCTGCAGAAGGGCCCCACCCCAGATGTGAACAGAGAAGGACCCTCACCCCAGGTGTGACCAGAGGGCCCCACCCCAGGTATGAACAAAGAAGGACCCTCGCCCAGGTGTGAACAGAAGGGCCTCACCCCAGGTTTTTACAGAAAAGTCCCCTCTCCAGGTATGAACAGAGAAGGACCCTTACCCAGGTGTGAACAGAAGGGCACCACCCCAGGTGTGAACAGAGAAGGATGCTCACCCCAGGTACGACCAGAGGGCTCCACCCCAGGTGTAAACAGAAGGGTGCCTACCCCAGGCCCACAGGGACGGGCTCTCACTAGAAGACAAGACTTGCTCAAAGTGAGAATTGCTTAAAGAAAGCCCAGAGCTCACTGTTTTCACCCATGTGAGCTCAGAAAAGGCCCTTGGGTTCCCCAGCCCATCCCACACTCTACACCCCAACAGTTAGAACGTTGGCATCATGTCATTGGCATGATGCCTTAATTTATAAATGCCTTTGTTTCCCTGTCCTCCGATATCACCTCCTTAGCCCCCTTTCCTTCACCTCCCCCTCCCCAAGTTTGCACAAAAACACCATTTGTGGGAGCTAGATTCCCAACCTTGGCACAGAGCCACAGAGTGAAGTAATTGCGCAATTAGAACTTAATTGCTGGATTTAATTTCGTGTTTTTTTTTTTTTTCTTTTCGTCTCAATTGTTGAAAATGTGCAGTTCCCGCCTTCGAATGTCTGATGAGTTCCTTCTGTCTGCCCCAGGAAGGGATGGGGTTGGGGGAGGGAGAGGCCAAGACAGCCGGCTGGGCTGGATTTTGCATCTCAAAGAGAATTTACAAAGTTAACCTTCCCCCGTGGCTGGAGGCCAAGAAGGAGGGAGAGCTGTAACTCCAAGATTGGGTGGCAAAGGATTTGTCCCTTAAGGCCAGATTTTCAGTGACCTTCCAGACAGCTGTGCGGCCTATGCTGCTTTAACCAGCGTTCACGGAGGGCCTACTGTGTGCGAGGTGCTTTGCACCATCCCATCGACATCCTCCCAACAACCTTCCCACCAGAGGCTCACGGTCCATCTTGTTATACATGAGGAAACTGAGACTCAGAGAGGTTCCGTAACTTGCCCAAGGTCACACAGCTAGTTAATGCTAGCGCTGGAGGTGAAGGCAGCAGCTAGTTTTTTCCACCCTCCTCTCAGCAAAGGGCCTAGCAAGTGCTCCAGGACTCCGCAGCCACTCCAGAAAAGGTGGTGATCTGCATGGATCTGGAAAACGAAAGGATGGGCTCACTCTCCTCTCTCCTGCTTAAGGGCAGGGGGGGTCTACGATCCACACCCTGCACACACACCCACCGGACAATGCCACACCACAGGCCTCTTTAACCCACCCAGACGGCACCGTTCCCCCAGCTGCTGTCGCCACCAACACCTTCCTTCTCGTCCCCAGGAACACAAGGCTGGGCTCCATCACCGGCGCCTCCACCAGCTGCCCAGGCATCATCTGAAAACTAATGGTGTGAAGAGGGTACTGGGCTTGGCTCAAGGACCAGCCCCATCCTGCCTCCACCACGCACGGCTGCTGGATGCCTCAGGAGGTGCCCGGAACGCGGGTGTTCCTCTAGGAAGGGGCCCCTACCTGCACACCCGGCTTGGGATTCCTAAGGCAGAACCTCTGCGTCTCTTATTCTTTAGGGTGCCATCATGAACACCAGAACTTTCAGGAGTTCGCTACGTGAAATGCAGTTCTCAGAAATCACGCCACTCACTTGGCCCCTTTTGCTCTTGTCACCGTTCCAACGACAAGTTTCGTGCCCTGACCATATTCTCTGATATCCTCCAATGGGGCAAAGTCCTCACGTGTTCAGCAGACAAGCACCAGCTTGAGTCTGTTCCAGGGGCCTGCAAACCACAGCCCACAGGCCAAATCCAGCCTGCTGCCTGGTTTTGAACAGCCTCGGGCTAAGGATGGTTTTTGCATTTTTCAGTGATTGGGAGAGGACAGGGGAATAAATACATAAAAACAGTATTCATGACATATGAAAATCATATGAAATTCAAATTTCAGTGTCAATAAAGTTTTATTGGAACACAGCCACACTCATTCATTTGCAGATTTTATGCAGGGGAGTTGTGACAGAGACTATGTGGCCTGCAAAGCCTGAAATATTTCCTAACTGGCCCTTAACAGGAAAAGTTTGTTAACCCCTGGCCTAGACCCTTATTGCACTCCGTACCCCATTCTTCACAGATACCTCCACAACAGTCGGCCCCTCTCCCCAAGGCATGGGACTCTGAGCTTCTGCCCCGCCCCAGGGCATAGCGGGTCTAACAGGACCCTGCCCGGCCCGCACCTGTGCCCCCAGCCCTGCCGACAATGAGGACGGCCCCGTGACAGAGCCCTGTGAGCTCTGGCTTTTGACTGTCTGGGTACAACTCCCAGCTTCTCCATTTACCACCATGGGCCTCACTCAGGTCCCTCCCAGTGAACAAGGAGTAGTAATAATGCCCACAGCACCGGGCAGATACACGGATTAAATCTAAGGATTTGGTTGCAGGGCTTAGCACAGTGCCCGCCACCCGGTAAACGTTCAGTAAGTGCTAAGATGTAGCTGATGCAGTGCAGAGACAAGGATGTGATCCCCAAACCTTTCTCAGGGGCGTTCTTCAGAGGGGCTGGCCTGCCTCATGTCTCCAGTTCTCTTACCCACTTTACCTCCCTTCCTACCTCCCGCCCCCTAAATGTTAACAACAGCTTTACATGTGCCCCTTGCTGCCCCTTAAAGTGTTTTACAACTCAATTTTCCTGGCTGTCAAATGGGCATAAGGCTTCCTCCCAAACTACCTGACAGAGCTGCTGGGCAAATGAAACAGGGAGAGGGTGTAAGCCGGGGAGCAGCAGGTGGAGGGAAAGGCAGACTCCCCGCTGAGCAGGCCCAGGACCCCGAGGTCATGACCTGAGCAGAAGGCAGACGCTTAGCCAACGGAGCCACGCAGGCGTCCTGTTACTCGTGACTCTTACTATCTTGGAAGCAAAGGAGACTTGAGTTGTGAGTTGAATTGTGTCCCCCCCAAAATATATAATCAAGACCTAACCCGCCGTACCTGTGAACGTGACCTTACTTGGAAATGGGATCTTTGTGGATGTCATCAAGTTTAAGATGAGGTCATACTACGTTAGGGTGCCTCCGCATGCTGTGACTGGTGTCCGCATAAGAGGAGGGAAATGGGGACACGGACACAGAGAGAAGAATGCCATAGGACAAGGGAGGCAGAGACAGGAGGGATGCCAAGCCACAGAACGAGCGGGATGGCCAGCAACCATCAAAAGCCAGATCCTGGGAGGATGGGTTAGCCTGGTGATGGGTATTGAGGAGGGCACGTTCTGCATGGAGCACTGGGTGTTATGCACAAACGATGAATCATGGAACACTATATCTAAAACTAATGATGTAATGTATGGGGATTAACATAACAATAAAAAATTAAAAAAAAAAAAAAGCTAGATCCTTCCCTAGCGCCTTCAGAGGGAGCACAGCCCTGCTGACCGACACCTGGATATGCGACTTTCAGCCCCCAGAACGGTGAGACAGTAAATTTCTGTTGTCTTAAGCCTCCAAGTGTGTGGTGGTTACGGGGGCCCGAGGAAACTCGGATGGGGTCCAAGGGAACTCTTACCAGTGAAGCTACCCTCCCCCCGCCCCAGAGCAGCCAGGGTAGAACACGTGCTGTTTACTCTGACAAGGCCACCTCCTCGCTGGGTCCCCCATCACACCAGCCCCCAGACCACACTCGGCCAGCAGCGTCGCCAGGTCAAGCCTTCCTGCCGGGCCGCCACGAGCACGAGGGGGGCGTGCCGCACTGGGAGCTCAGCTCGGCAGGTGCCCGGTGGCACGGAGGGCCGACGTCGGCAGGCACCGTGCCGGGGGCTTGAGTTCGAGCAAGGCCTTCCTCGTGGCTGGCTTTTGCTTAGTTGCAAAGCAGAGAAAAGGAAGAGAACCCGTTTCAATTAGGGCTGAGATTCTGCATGACACTTAGAGCTCATCAAGCCCTAATGAAAATGAAAAATGACCTCTGATGTCCCCAGAGTCAGAGTTCACCTGTTATTAATGAAACCCACCCCAAAACAGAGCTCAGAGGAATGAGATTCAGACAGATTTTTCTTTTTTTTTTTAAACAGTAGAAGAAAGTATCCGCCCACTATCTCTGGGCTCTTATCAGCGGACCCATCCCTTTCTCGGAGAAGGTCTCTCCCCAGGCCCAGATTTAATCCAGTTCAAACGCTGCCGCCTCCTCCACAAAGCTTTCCAGGATGCACTCCAACCAGGGCTGGCCTCCTGGACCTGTGATCTATGCAGTCACATGGGCCCCTGGGCTCAGAAGGACCCACATTTGAGTGAATGCTCTGCTGTCACCGGCTTGAAATTCCCGATCATTTTTGGACAAGCAACCTCAGATTTTCATTTCGCACTGGGCCCCATAAATTACGTAACTGCTCCTAACTCCAGCCTTCTCCAGCCAACCAGTCAGGGCGACCTCTCCTCCCTCTGGACCTCAGAATACACTACCTACCCATAAATCTCGCCAGGATTCACCCCCGGGGTAGTTGTCAAGCAGCGGCTGGAGTGTCGGACACTGTTCTAGGCCGTGTGGCTCAGCAGCAAAGAGGACAGTTGAGTCCCTGCTGTTACGGACCTGACACTCCAGTACGAGGGAGATAAACATAATAAGGGCAGAGTCAAAATCCCCTGACTTTCTCAAAGTGAGCTTCAATTTCTACTTGTATGTCGATTTCTATACACTTGTCACCCCTCACTACTAGTATTTCAATGGCTCCTGTGATAAAGACCAGAATCCCTAAGTCGGCCTGTGGGGCCTGACACCCCCCACCTCCCCACCCCCAACACCCCAGCCCCATCTCGTTCTGTCCTCACTGGGTCTCCCCAGACTCACACTCCATATTAGGCTGTGAGGGCTGCCCCAGACTGGGCGGCTGACACAACGGACATTGATTTTCGCACAGCTCTGGAGGCTGGAAGGCCAAGATCAAGGTGTTGGCAGGGCTGGTTTCTCCTGAGGCTCCTCTCTTGGGCTTGCAGGTGGGCCTTTTCAACCTGTATCTTCACGTGGTCTTGGCTCTGTGCACACGCACCCCTGGTGTCTCTTCCTCTTCTTATAAGGATCCCAGTCATATTGGATTAGGACCCCACCCTTGTGACTCATTTCACCATAATCACCTCCTTAAAGGCCCCATCTCCAAATGCCATCATTTTGGGGGTTATGGTGTCAACATACCAACTGGGGGGTGGGGATACCATTCAGCCCCTAATACACTCTCTGTGCCACAGGCCCAGTTAGTTTGCTCTGCTCCAAATGCTCATTTCATAAACTCCTGTGCATCTCTCAGGTCTCAGGGCCAACATCACTGCCTCCCAGAAGCCTTCCCAGATTGCCCTGGATCCTCCAACATCTCACCCCACCCTAGCATCCTAACCACCACTCCACCTGGTCGCGTGATTCATGGATCCGACTGCGGGCCCCGCTGCGCTCGGGCTTGCGCTTCCTGTCACATCTCCAGCTCCCAGCCCTGGGCCGGGAACATCAAAGGTGCTTGATTGATAGGTGTTGGACTTACCCTGCCAAGAGGAAACCTGAGCTCCTGATGAGAACAAGCCCCACCTGCAGCCACCCAAGACACTTACCGATCACCGAATACGTGATCAGATAACGGATCCACCATAAAGACCGCACCAACTCTGCTCGTCTCTCCCAGATTCCTCCCCAGTGGTTTTTCCTCTCCCGCACCCCTCCCTGCACAGTCCCACTCGGTTGCTCTCCCCCACTCCATGTGGTACTTGGGGAAGGCAAAGCCCACCCCGAACCGAACAAGAGCCCCAATAAAAAGATACGTGGAAGCCATAGGCCTCTGACATGGATCCAAGGACACAGCAGGGAATTCTAGGACGCCAGGACCCAGCGTGGATACGCACGCACACAGACATGCATGCACCCGCAAACCGCCGCTCTTCACAGCACGCTTCATCTGCAGCCGGCCGTATTCTGAGTGGAGGTAGCCGTTGGAGGTCTGCTCAGGGACGTTTGGCCCTGGGGATCTCATTCAAAGCTGACCAAATAGTGAGAAAAGCAGCTCTGGACACAATGCCAAGGCCTGGAAATTGTACATCGGACACGTGCGTGGTGTGTGTGAAAGCAAGCCGACCGTCCCTGGAAGTGAATGCAGGCAGGGCGGACCTGAATCCCTCAGGTGCTGGTGCACAAGCCATGGATCTTTGCCTCCGTGCCTCCCACACTGCCCACGGCGCCTACCAAAGCCGGGTGGTCCTCAAGCCCCGAGAAGACAATGCAATATCACAGTAGAGACTGTGAAAACACACAAGATTTCCAAAGATGAAGCTGCTGGAGAATCAAGAATAGTGTACAACAGACCAGTAGACTCGTTCTGCCTCCCCCCTCCAAACCCCCCCCTCCCAAAACAAGCAGAACCAGGGGCAGTGGGTGGAGCTGTGGAGACAGGTTTTGGCTCAGTCGGAGAGCAGAATGGAAGGGGTAAGCTTTTCGGTAGTGAGCTTGACTCCAGGAGGTAGTCACGCCCAGGCCAGGCCTACACTGGAAGGCATTCTTACAGTGGAGCTTCAGGATTGAGTACAGGTATTAGATTCTGGTAAGGTTTAGATTTGAATAACTATAACCTAAACATACCAGCTTGATATAAGTTCCACTCGTTCTTATCTATGATGATAAATTGTTAAATATTAGCAGTCATCATTCAAAAGGAGAATTTCTATGTACCAGGAACCAACATATATGTTATGTATGTCATTTCATTTAAATTTTACCATAATTCTGTAGAATATTTGGCTTCCTTTTTTAAGGTAAGAAATTAAGGTTTAAAGAGAATATCAGGGGGAACTCTTTTTGATGTGACAGAACATCTAGTTCAAACTGGCTTTAAAAAAAAGGAAATTACTGGCTCTCATAACTGAAAAGACCAGAGTTAGGTGAGAGGGGCTTCAGGCTATGTGTGATCCAGGAGCTCATAATATGTCATGAGAACTCTGGCTCCATTTCTCTCTGCTTCTCCAGGCCCTTCCTTCCTCTGCATTGGCTTTAATCTTCAGTTGGCTCCCTCTTGCAGGAACCCAAAATGGCTAAACTAGTTCTTTTTTTTTTTAAAGATTTTATTTATTAATATTATATATATATTTATTTACATATATTATTTATATTATTTATTTATTTGTCAGAGGGAGAGTGCACACAAGCAGGGGGAATGGCAGGCAGAGGGAGAAGCAGACTCCCTGCTGAGCAAGGAGCCCGGTGCGGGATCCTCCATCCCAGGACCCTGGGATCATGACCTGAGCTGAAGGCAGATACTTAACTGACTGAGCCACCTAGGCATCCCAGCTAAAGTAGTTCTTGATTATGAATCTTCACTCCTTACTGTTTTCCAGGGAAAAACACACAGTCTTTGCCAGAAGGCCCAACAGTGGTCTTTTTGCATCTCATTGGACCACACTGTGATTAAGTTAAGGAGCTTGAGATGAGATTTTCCTGGATTATCTGGGTGAGCCCTGAATGCCATGACAAGCATCCTCACAAGAGAGAGGCAAGGGGAGATTAAACACACCCAGAACAGGAGGCAATATGACCATGGAGGCAAAGAATAGAATTATGTAGCCATGAGCCAAAGAATGCCGGCAGCCACCAGAAGCTGGAAGAGGCAAAGAACGGATCCTCCCCTAGAGCTTTGGATTTGGGCCCAGCGATATTGATTTCGAAATTCTGACCTCCAGAACTGTGAGAGAGTACATTTCTGTTTTGAGCCACGATACTGGGATCATTGGATACAACAACAATAGGAAATTAGTACACCATCCAACACCCACACAATTCTGGGCAGGGCACATAGAACATGCTCATGTCACCCTACAACCTCAGTTTGGGCACATGGGTGGCAGGAGACTTCTTGAAAACCATTCCGACCCTGGAGAAGCCAGCAATAAATTTACTACATACAACAGTTACTATGAATCACAAATACACTCCATCAATTAAAAATGCATGCCCAACTCATGAATGCCTGAGTCTATCAGATTCCCCCAAATCTCTCAGGACTCCATTGCTATCCAACAGAAGGGAGATGCAAGGAGAGCAACTGCAGTCTCTGTTGACTGCAGCTTAAACCTCTTACTTTTGCAGATTTTACAAAGTTGCGTGAGTATATGAAGATGCTGCTAGGGCCCCTCCCAGAACTTTGCAAGTGGCTCTGCAAGTGAGGGGTCCTGAGGCTTAGGCTTCCATAGCTCCACGGGTGGGTTCACCCCCAACTGCTGTACCTTTAACGGGGTCACTCTGGCTGTGAGCTGAGACCAGACTGTAGAGGGGCACTGGTAGAAGAGGGCACCTGGAAGGAGATCCTTTCACTGACCCAGGTGAGAGGTGATGTGGCGGGAGTGGGGAGAGGTGGTCCAGTCAGGTTCTGGATATATTTGGAAGGTCTAACCAATGGGCTTTCCTGATGGAATGAATGTGGGATGTGAGACAAGGAAAGAAGTCAAGGATGAGGAGCACCTGGGTGGCTCAGTCAGTTAAGCGTCTGCCTTCTGTTCCGGTCATGATCCCGGAGTCCCGGGATCAAGTCCAGGATCAGGGCCTCTGCTCAGCGGGGAGTCTGCTTCTCCCCCGGACCCTCCCCCCTCTCATGCTTTCTCACTCTCTCTCAAATAAATAAATAAATAAAATCTTAAAAAAAAAAAAAGTCCAGGATGACAGCCCGGTTGTAGTTGGAGCTGCTGAGCGGATGATGTTGCTATGAACTGAGATAAAGCAGACTAAAACCCAGTTGTGTGCAGTGTCTCCACAGCCCCCTGATGCAAGAAAGTCGTCTAGACTCTGAGCCCGGAAGAGAGTCCATCATTTAAAAAGAGGTGGAATCATCTCTGTAGTTCTCCTTTTTTTTTTTTTTTTTGCTTTTGCTTTTCCCATAGGCCTTTCTCTTCCCTGCTGCTTCTGTTTCCCCCAGGAAATACCTGTTTCTCCCCACTCCACAGGTGATGCTCTCCCCTCACACGATGCCTTCCCTGCACCCCGCTTGGTTTCCGTGCTGCCTTTAAGTACCCAGCCCTGGCTGCAAACAGTTCTGTGGTCTCCCTGCAGAATGATGCAGACGAGCTTTGGAGGAGATTACCCTGCGCCTGTATGCTGATTAGGTGGCTTGGTCCCCACTCCCAGCCTCCCGCCCCCCCTCTGTGCCACTGACAGCCGGCTCCTCCCACAGACTTGGGATGGAAGGGTGGGGGGAATGAGCTTGTACAAGCCTTGAAGCCTGAAATGACAAAATCTGCACTCTCTCAGGTGGAGTCTGGGAGCTGGAAGCCTACAGCCACAGGCCAAAACCCCTTGTGGGTGTTGTGTATGTGTGAACCTGTGTATGGATGTGTGTGTGTGTGTGTGTGTGTGTGTGTAAGGGTCTAGTGTCATGACCAGTTCTAGGGCCTAAACCATATTCTGCAAGGGAAGTCACAACATATAATGAATGAATCTGTTGCCTGGACTGTGTGAAAGCATCTGCTCTGTTAAGGCTACTCCTGAACTAAATGATGATCATAATCTTGACAGTGATAACTACAGCCTCTGCAGTTGGCAGGTGCCCTTGTCCCCATTTTACAGATGGCAAAACTGAGGCCGAGGTCCTCTTCTCCGGGTCACCTGCTGGCTCCTTCCCAGCTCTGGTCCTCCGTACTTGGCTATTTCCTCTGCCTGCATTCTCCTCCCCAGATTCATCCTTCTCCTCTTTCATGGCTCTGCTCAAATGTCACCTCCTCCAGGAAGACTTCCCTGACATTTCTTTACAGTAGATCCCCCTAGTTTCTATCAAATCACTCCATTTTCCTCTTAAAACTCAATAAGCTCTATGTTGTTGCTTATTTATGTACCTGATTAGGGTAAGTCTTTCCCCACCAGAAAAGAAACTCCTGGAGGACAGGAATCTATCTTTTTCACTCCCACGCCCCAGAAACTAGAGCAGGACTCCATAAACGAAACCTTGTGGTTTCCTCAATTTTACTCCACTGGTCTCAGCACTTTGTGCCTTCCTCTGCACCATTGTTTACTGCACTGGTGTGATTCTTGTCCACACTGGCAACATTGTACCCTCCTTTCTCGCTGGCCCCAGGTGCCATGGAGCGCCAGGTGTCTGAGGAACTACAAATGAGCAAAATGGCCTCTGTGGGATGGGAATGACCAGATCCCTCAGGTAACAAATTAGACACAGACACAGTTTGTCAGCAAAGATAAACCATTATTTGTAAATTAATGATGCCAAGTGATACAAAACGAAAAAAGAAAATCCCCAGCAGAGCAAACGACATCGAATTCTAAAAGTTCAATCTATTCATTCAGTTCTCACTTTACTCCTTCAACAAAAATGATGGTGCACACCTCCTAGGTACTGCCACGAGGTGGGAATAGGATGTTGAGCAAAGCCAAAAACACGTGTAAAATCAGAAACGAAGCAAGGAGGAAGCGCATTTTCTTTGGAGGGTGAAAGAAGAAACTCATAGCCCAGGAGGGGGTCAGGAAGGCCCTCCCTGAGGAGGCGAACCTTCAGTGGGAACCTGAAGGATGACTAGGAGTTGGGGGAGAGAATATCCTTGGATTGGAGGGAGCTTAGAAAGTTCCAGCAACTAGATGAAAACCAGTGTGGCAGAATAAGGGGTGGGGGTATGCAGGCAAAAATTCACCAAGTACACTGTTTAAACTGAGCCAGTCATTAAAATACTGAAATACTTTTGTACCATTTGATAAATGTAGCCACCGCCTCAGCCCCGTGAGTACTCCCCCAGTTATCTGGTTCCTCCTCCTCCTCCAGAGCCCCAGGGCCTCCCCAGGATCCAGCAGCGAAAGTGTTAACCTTGCCTAACCTAACCGGGTTCCAGGGTTTAATCTCTGGAGGTATTCCAGAGATTAAATTCCAAGCAGGAAGGGTGCAGAGAGGAGACCCTGCAGGGGCCAGGGCTTGGTGGGCCGCATGGGGAGCCTGGTCCTGATCCAGAAGCATGGGAATGTTGTCATGCTTTGAGCAGAGCGCTAGGTTCAGGCCGATGTGACCATGGAAGACCCAGCAGCAGCCATTTTGGTCTCTCACAGATGAAGGCGACTTGGAGCAGGGTGTTTGTTAGCTCCAAACACGGAGACAAGGGGCCTGATCTCAGAGGTGGTTAGGGGATAAAACCAGTAAGACAAACCAGAAGGAGAAGAAAGTCTCAAGGAGGAGTCTGAGATGCCAGATTTATAGAACTGGAGAGATGGAGAGAGGGAACACCAGAGGGGCCGATGTTGGGATCACTTGACTCGAAGACACATTTTTTTCTCCCGATGAACGAACAGTACTAGCATCAGAGGCTGCTAAGACCGTAGGAGAAACGACCAGGTACTACGAGCCTCTCCCGGGATTCATAACAGCACCTCTGAAACGGTCTTCCAAAAAATATTAAATTTAAGTTTGGTTAAGCTTCTCAACCACTATATGTCCAGTAGAAGTTTTCGCCATTGTGGACGTGTTCTCTAATCTGAGCTGTGTGATACGGCAGCAGAACCTCATGTGGCTAGTGAACAGCTAAAATTTTATTTAATCTGTGTTTTGCTAGTGGCTACTATATTGGGCGGTGCCGCTCTAGGTGAAAACTACCAATTTACAGGAAATATGGACGGAATAAAATGTACCATGAGCACGCAACCAGTCAAGTCCAGACAGGAGGAATTCTGCAGGACCCAGATGAAAACTGGTTTCTTCTACACATACGTTGCAAGGGTTAAAAAAGAGAAAAGCAGAGGGGAAATCTATACAGTAAATGATACTTAAATGACATATTAACCAATCGCAGTGGTCTTGCCTAGATCAGACTCAAACAGAAAAATTATAAATAAAAACATATTTACTGGGGCGCCTGAGGGGCTCAGTGGGTTGGGGGTCTGCCTTCGGCTCAGGTCATGATCTCAGGGTCCTGGGATGGAGTCCCACGTCGGGCTCCCTGCTCAGCAGGGAGCCTGCTTCTCTCTCTCCCTCTGCCCCTCTGCCTGCTTGTGCGTTCTCTCTCTCTCTCAAATAAATAAATGAAATCTTTAAAAAAAAGTAAATAAATTAAAACACATTTACTAAATAATTAAAATTTTGAACACTGCCTGTATAATTGAAGATATTAAGGAAATCATTTTTTAACGTGATAATGGCCTTGTGGTTATGTTTATTATATTTAAGAGATACATACTAAAATGCCATATTTATGGGTCATGTAATATGATGCCTGGCATTTGCTTTAAAATATGGGAGGGGAAATGGATAGCAGTGGGAATAAGACAGGATTAGCCGGAGTTCATGCTGGCTTCAGGAAACCATTCTGTCTTCTTTTGCGTATGTTAGAATTTCCCCCATCATTATAACATTAAAAAATAAATTAAGCAAAACTAACCTGCTCCCAAATAAAAGATATTTTAGGCATAATGTTGCCAGGCCACGTGGGTCCCCTGGGGATGCGCTATCATAATATCCCTTGTCCCAACCTACAGCAAGAGGACAGCATTTGAGTGACACCTCTTCTCCCCAGCTTGCCAACTTCTTTCCAGTCTTGTAAAAGCAAAATAAAACTTAAAGGTAGACGCCCTTTTATTTTAACCTGCTAAATCAGTCTCGAAAGGAGAATCATTACTCTCTCTTTCCAAAATGATTGTCTTTTTCCTCAGGATTATTTCTAACTCAGTCAAAAAAAATCTTGATCTGCAGCTTCAACTCCTCCCTATTCTCCCCCACCTCAGCCCCACCCCCCAGCTCTGGACTCCCAGGGGCTGAACCACTTCGACCTTCGACCTTCGACCTTCGCAGGCAGTACTGCCCTCTCTCTTGCCTCTTGCATGTGTGGTCTGTGTGTCTGGAACACCCTGTCCCATGATCAGGCCAAGAAGAAGAGCAGGTGCAAAGGCAGGGAGAGGGTCCCACGCAGAACATGAACTTGTGTTTAAGCAAATTTAGTGAACAGAGTTACAAAACTGAGTTTCCATCCCATGCAACGTAAGGACAGACATCCTTCACAGGCTGCTGCCCTGTCTGTGCATGATTTCTGGGCCATATGTCTGCAAGCGCGCATTAGGAGACTAACACCCTCACAGAAGCCAAATAACAGTGGCTTAAACAAGACAAGAGCTGATTTTTCCCTTGGCAGGAGGTTTTCAGGGAAGGTGAGTTTCTCTGCTCCAGGATTTGGCCCAGGAGATCAGCCAACTAAGTCTGATGCACAGTTTGATAAAGGCTTCTCTGAAGTCCTCCATTAAGGAGACACATCTGCTTGGGGACCATCAGTTTGGGCTCACTGCTGGATCTCAGACTTTATACACTGCATTCATATTCTGGCCACCCCTTGGGGCGTGCTGTGCTTTGCACATAATCAAGACTCAAATAAATATTAGCTGAATTGATCTAAATATGTGTGCCTGCAAATATATGTGTATATGTGTGTGTACGTGTTTATGCAGAGATCCCCGCCAAAACAGCATATGGGAATCTGTGCATTCTACATAAGAATGTAAAACAAGGGAAGAGCCCGCTGAAAACTGCTCTATTGTTCAAGTAATTCTTCCTCCAGTGAACCTCGGAAAATAAACTGTCCCCCTCTGAAGAGGACGTTTTCAGAGCTTCCGTTTGCGGTCATCCTGAAAAAGTGTCACACACACTCCCCGTTCTCTTCCCATCCTTCTGACCATCCTTTTCAAATCTTCTTTGTGAACCTTCTTCAGCTGCCTGTTTTTCAGATGGCGATGCCCCTGGGGATGCCAGCCCTAACCTCTTGCCACCCCGCCACAGGCTCTCCCTGGTAGGCCCAGCCGCTCCCGTGGCCTTGGTCGCCATCTTGATGCCCACTTCTCCCCAGTAGATACCAGGAACCCAGATCATTCCCCCGGAGCTCCTGTCCTAAACATACAACTGCCCACAGTTACCTCCATGAGTGGGAGGCCTCGCCACAGCATGGTTCTCGCCTTGGGGAGACCGGCTTCACCTTAACCCCTGGCCCTTCACGGTCCCGCCATGACCTCTTGTTTCTGGGATTCCCTGGTACCTGCAAACAGCTCAAGCTCTGCTACTTCTGGGGGTCCTCTTGGCTTGTTTTCTTGGCACCAGAAGGGCTTCTCTGCTCTGTTCCCCAACCCCACTCAAGTAGGTGGAGGGGCTGGATGAGCCAGGCTGCTCCATGAGCAGCTGTCCCAGAGGGGAAGAAGATTCGAGGCTTATCACCTCACAACCCCTCCTGGTCCTGAGTACCTCCGCACTGACCTGGGGACCCCATGCCCCCCCACTTCATGTGGTGAGGTAGAAAGCGCTCAGGCACCTGCAGCCTGCCTCACAATGATGGCGTTCACTGAGCCACCCACCAGACGTGGGACGGTGGGCAAGTGACTTCACCTCTCTGTGCCTCAGTTTCCCTGGCTGTAAAGTGAGGATGATAATAGTAACTGTTCTATGGGATTGTAGTGAGGATTAAATGAGTCAGTATTTGTAAAGCATCTAGAACCATGCCTGGCACATAGCAAACCCTTCCATTGTGTTTGTTAAGTAAATACACAACAGAAAAAGCAGCAAACAGGAATTTATTGAATGAATAAAGGAATGAATATAAGTGGAGGAATGAATGCAGCCTGACCGACCAGGGTTCTCATCAGAGTGCTGCCATGTATATTCTGTGGGACCTAAACCCTCCATACTCCAGGTGTGACCTGTGGTCCAGGGACTTCCCTGGGAGCAGAATCTCAGGCCACAGCCCAGACCTACTAATCACAATGTGCATTCCAGCACGATTCCCAGGTGATTCACAGGCACGCTGTAGGTGGAGAGAGCATCCCTGATGCCTGACACGGCTCCTCATCGTTCCCCTCACTGTACCCCAATTTCCAGCCTGGTACTTGGAATATCGAAGAGGCCAGGGCCTAGGGATTCAAATAGACCATGATTATATTACAGATAAAGGAACAGAGCCCAGAGACGTTAAGCAACTTACCCACCACCACACAGATAGTATAACTTGAGCCCAACTCTGCTCTCGGGCTTTCTCTCTTTTCTTTACAATGTTTTAAATACATTTTAAAAAGTAATGTATGTCCATGGTTTTAAGAAATTAAATACTCCAAAAGTAGGTATAGTAAATTCAAATTCTTGCTCCTCCCCCTGAGTCTCTGTCCCCCGGTTTGGAAGCGCCAGCTATAGAGGATGCCATGTAGTATATTTGGGAGTTTGTTCCATGTCATTATAGAGCTGTCCCATTGCTTTGAAAGGCTGCAGAGTGGGACACCTGGGTGGTTCAGTCAGTGAAGCGTCTGCCTTCGGCTCAGGTCATCATCCCAGCATCCTGGGGTCAAGCCCCGCATCGGGCTCCCTGCTCAGCGGAGAGTCTGCCTTTCCCTCTGCCTGCCGCTCCCCCTGCTCATGCGCTCACTCTCTCTGTCTCTCTCTCTTTCTTACAAATAAATAAATAAAATCTTAAAAAAAAAAAATGGCTGCAGAGTCTTTCACTGTAAGAGTGCGTGGTACTCATTGTGGTTTTGATTTGTATTTCCCTGATGCCAACTGATGAGTCACTAAACTCTACCTCTGAAACTAATAATATACTATATGTTAACTAATTGAATTTAAATAAAATTAAAAATAAAAATAAAAACATAATTTTATTTTTTTTAATATTTTTTATTTATTTATTGGACAGAGAGAGAGACAGCGAGAGAGGGAACACAAGCAGGGGGAGTGGGAGAGGGAGAAGCAGGCTTCCTGCGGAGCAGGCTGCCCGATGCGAGGCTTGATCCCAGGACCCTGGGATCATGACCTGAGCCGAAGGCAGACGCTTAACAACTGAGCCACCCAGGCGCCCCTAAAAAAATAATTAAAAAAAAAAAGAGTGCATGGGACTTCATTTAACTTGTCCTCTGTTGATATGTATGTAAATTATTTCCAATCTTTTACTAGGCATAATATCCTTATGCCTATGCCCCTGAGCAAAGGCATGAATGTATATGTAGAATAAATTCTGAGAAGTGGTATCACTAGGTCAGGGGTTAGTGCATTTTTTGTTTTTTGAAAGGCCTCACTGAATGGTTCCGCAGCAATGATGGAGCGTGCTGGTTGCCCATCCTTAGCAACAGGTGAACAGACGTCTTCATTTTCGCCAGTGTAACAGGTGAATATGATCTCTCGCAGAGTTGTAATTTGCACTGCTTTTTTGTTCAGTGAGAGTGAGCACCCTTCATGTATTTAAAGGCCGCAGTTACTCATACTTCTGTGAATTCAGAACTCCCTGTGCGTGCCCTTCTCTTTTCTTTTGGGTTGCTAGTCTTCTCCCGTATTCATCTGGAGGAGTTTATATAGGCATTGAGGAAATTAGCTCTTTGTCCGCGTCTCACATGTGGGAAGCACTTTTTTTCCCCAGCCACGTCTGTTGCTTATCTTTCATCTTTATAATAATTTTTGCAAGGCAGAAATTTTTAATTTTATATCATGTGTATCCATCTTTTTTTCTTATATGGAGTCTGGATTTTTGTGTCATGTTTAAAAAGACAAAATCCTTCCCCGTTTGGGTATTATTTAAGTAAAATCTCCCAAGGCTTCTTTTAATACTTTTATGGTGGGCTTTTTTTAAATGCAGATCTTGGCTCCATCTGGAATTTATTTTGGTAGAAGGATCTAAGAAGGGATCTAAACTTTGTTTTAGATAGCTACCATTTGTCTAAACATAATACCACTTATTAAATAATCTCCTCTTCTACCACTGATTTGAAATGTCCTCTTAATCACAAACTAAATTTCTATGTATATTTGGGTATATTTCCAGTTGTTTCACCCTGTTTCATTGGTCTATCTACTCACACACCATTACCAAACTGCTTAGTTTATTTTAGCTTTATAATATAGTTAATATCTTCTACCTAGACCACCTTTTATTTTTCAGAATTTGACTATTCTCATGTTTCTTTTCCCATAGAATTTCAGCATGTTTAATTCCAGAAAAATCCCTATTTTTTAATTGCAATTATGTTACATTTAGATATTAATTTAGAGACAGTTGGCATATGGGTCTTCCTCTCTTATGATTATATCTTTTCATTTATTCACCTGTTTGTGTGTATTCCTTAGTAACATCTTTAAATTTTACTCATACACACTGTACACATAACTTGGTAAGTATGATGCATGGGATCTGTTTGTTGCTATTATAAATGGACTTTTTTCTTTCATTATATTTTTCTGCTTATTACATTGAAAGGTACTTTGTTACCCAAACACCTAACTGCATTCTATTGTTGGCAATGTTTTCTTTTTTATTTACTTTTTATTTTTGAGAGAGAGCGAGCGAGCGAGCGAGCATGAGTGGGGGGTTGGGGCAGAGGGAGAGGGAGAGAGAAGCTCAGACACACTCAGCACTGAGTACAGAGCCTGACGCAGGACTCGAACTCACGACCCTGAGATCATGACCTGAGCCAAAGTCAAGAATCGGATGCTTAACCAACTGAGCCACCCAGGCGCCCCCGGTTGGCAATGTTTTCTAATTGAATAACCTGGATGTTGTGAGTATAAGTTCATATCTATAAATATACCGCATTATTGTTTACTTCTTCTTTTTTCTAATCACATCAGCTGTGCCTTGTGACCATTGTCTAGTAGTGATAAACATCACGGGCATGTCATGTTCCTAAGTTTAAAGGAGACTGCTTTCTGGGTTTCACGGTTAAGCACACTTTTTTAGGGGGGGAGGTGTGTGTTTTCCCAATCCCCCACATTGCCCTGTGTGTGCCCTGTTGTTTCCACTGCTGGGATTGGGAGAAGGGTGGCTCTAGAAAACAGAGGGAGAGAAGACCTGACCCAGAAAATGAGGCAGGCAGGTGGGGTCTGTGGCTCCAGTCTGGGTACCCTCAGAGATGCGTCCTCCTCTCTCCTCATCCCCTGGGCTCTCTGATGTACCCCGCCTCCTGATGGTGGCTCCCCTGTCCCCCAGGATCTTGTCCTCATCTCAAAGTTCACTGAAACTAAGATTTCTAGTCCCAGCCCTGCCCCTGTCCTCCTGAGCCTCACATTTCTCATCTGCAAAGTCAGCTAATACTCACCTGTTCTTCCTACCTCCTCAGCTGGGAGGTAAACAGCAATGCCACCAGGACGAATTTCAGCAGCTGTTGGTCCTCCGGCCACACAAACTGTACTTGCCATGATGACTTCAGCTCTCCAGCCAATGGAACCTGAATGGGGTCATGTGCCTGGACAGAGATGCTGTCAGGGGTTACCCAACACGCACAGAGGACCGGGATGAACCTCCCTGGTTCAGCAGTCCTAGCTCTCAGCCCCCAAAGCGGAGCCCTGCTCTTCCCAGGAAAGGAAAATAAATGGTATTGGCATTTCTGACTGGCGTGCTGGGGCCTTTGAGGGCAGAACTGCTTTTTTTCCAGGACAAGCTGGTCGAGAAGAGCTGTGGGCAAACACTCCTGTGGTCATGGCCAAGGCCTGTCTGTGCGCCCAGCCAGCTGGGCAGCTCCAGCACTGAGAGACGGTTTCTGCAGGGCAAAGGACCAGCCCCTTAAAATCTAGGCAGCCTCTTCCAACCTCCAAAAACATGTTTCAAAATGTAATAACAAACAATAAATGGGGAGATGGGAAAAAAAGATGTCTACCACAATTAAGAATGTAAAGGACGCTGTCCTTGAGCAGCTGATAATGCAATCATTAAGGTCATCAATGGATAAATGGACAAGGACATGAACAATTTCCAGGAGAAAAAGCCGAGAAACATACGAGTTTATTTTTTCTGCTTTCTTTTTATTTATTCATAGTTTCTCGGTGTTCTGCAAAGAACAGTGATATTATTTTGGCAATCAGAAAAGAATTATTTTATTAATCTAGACAGCTTTTTCAAGAAAGGCCTAAAGCTTCTTCCTAGCTGTCAGTTCAACAAGACAGCACCCGATGTGCATGTAAGCATCAGAAGCCGACAGATACTTGGCACGTAGATCAGGAGCCACCCCGGGCTCGGACAGGAGGGCTGTGAGAGGGGGCACCAGAGGGAATAGCAGATCCAGAAATGTGAAGGAAAAGAATGGAGTTTGGGTCCGGGGTCTACTGTCTGATGTCCTAGGTTTCGGTACCAGCTTGGCTACTTAGCAGCTATGTGACCTTGAACAAGGCTCATTCTGGAGCAAGAATAGGAGCAACATCAGATGGGATTTGGGTTCTAGTCTACCGAGCTTACTATGTGGCCACATCACCCCTGGGTCCCAGATGGTCTCTGAAACCTCTTCCAACCCAGACCTTCTGAGTCTTGTTCTTAGACCGTCCCTGTTGACCTGCCCGGGGCTCAGCAAGATCACAGCTCATTCTCCTAGTGACCACCCTCACCCAGTAACATGGCACCTTGTGGAGATGCTGTAGCTCAGAGCCGAGACTCTGAGGGTAGGATGCTCTCTGCCATGGGGCAGCCCTCCCTTCCCCAAGGAAGGAACTTCTTGTTTGGACCTCCATGGAGATAGGTCTCCATGGAGATAAGGGACAAAGCAAGAGTGTATTGAAAAGCCTTCCTGCAGGAAAAGGCTCCTCCCTTCCCCAGGGAACCCACACTCCAGTGACGCAGTTTCCTAGATCCACAGAAACCAAAGGGATTTCCCATCCCAGAGGCCTCCAGACTGTTCTGGGGAAAGGAAATGGGGCCAGGCAGCCCTTCTGATGCCCCATGGAGCCAATCCAACCCCAGTGTCACCCTGCTACACCCAGGCAGCTTTCGTCTGGTCGGCTGCAGATCCCTCCTCTCCTGCAGGTACCTGCTTGTTCTTTCCATACAGGAGGAATTTTCCATATTCTCTGCTGTGGGAGCCAAGCCCTCAAGCCCCAGAGGACAAAACCTCACAAAGAAGGCCTGGAAAGGATCGTCGCTTCTCTTGGTGCAGCTCAGACTGGTGCCACACACCTACCCGGACCAGGCGGGACTCACGCCTGTGATGGTGTCTCCAACACTCAGGCCAGTCCCCAAGTTGGCCATGTCGTCCTGTTGGATGCTCTTCTTGCTCCTCCTTTCTGCCCTGCTGGGCCCTCCCTTAGTGCCTAGCCCCTCACGTGCCCGGGGCACCTGTGTTACCATGGGGACAGCGTGGGGATTGGAATCTTTGGTACAAACACCAGATCTGTCACTGACTATCTGGGGGATGTTAGGCAAGTCCTGTAATCATCTGAGTTTCCATTTACTCATCTGTAAAGTGGGAACAATGAAACCGACACCATGGAGTTTTACGTATCCAACCAATGCCTCCTGAGCACTTCCTCGAGTGCCACGCACTATTTCAGATGCTGGAGGTAAAAAATGTTGCTGGAGCAAAATGGTCTTGAATTTGTGAGACCTAATAGAGGTGACCCCCGAAAAGTACCTTAAACATCCGTCACTAACTATGCTAGAATAGCTTGTGTCACACCAACACTCCTTCAGAGAACAGATATGAAATCTGGATAAAAATACCAAAACAGAATTGTTTGAGAGCACAGTACAACAGCTCTCCAATGAACATACGTAACGGAACATGTAAAGTCAGTTTCCTGCGCTTCATCGCCAGAGATTCAGACTCAGTAGGTCAGGTTCAGGTTCATGAATTTGCTTTTCTAACAAGTTCACAGATGATGCCAATGTTCTCTCAAGACCACTCTGAATTATACTGGCAGAGGAGAAGCACCAAGGCACCCAGGATTTGAGAGGTCACCATGCTGGAGAGAAGGAAATAGCCTGTGGTAAGCCTGATATTCTGTATTGTTTTCCCCCCCCGGAGGCAGCTGCCCATTTTTCAGCCCTGGGGGGCTGAAAGACCACGTAAAATGCAGATGATGAGAGTTTCCACCAGTGTCGTGGCACTTAGGAAACAAAAGCATGGGAGCTCAGGACTACCACGGTAGTCAGTGTTTGAGGAGCCAACATCCAGGGTCCAATGTCTTTCCCTGAAGACATTTTCCAGTTGCAATTCCCTCCTACCCAAGCCACCTGCCGCACGCCGCCCGTCTGGTTCTCTGAGCTCTGAGGGTCCACTCACTTGGGGTTCATGTTCATGCATGCACAACTCTGACGTGCAGGGGATTTAATGCCTCATGAGATGAAACGTTGGCCACACTAAGGCAGAAGCCCCTGGAGAAATCGTGCCCCTGGGAAGGGTGGTGAGATGCAGCCTACACGGTTTGTCGAGGGCACAGTCCTGTGAATTGAGCAAACGCTTTCATCTACTGGTGGCTAGGGCAGAATTGCCTTTTTTGTGTTCTTTCCATGATGCTAGCAGATTTCTGGTGTGCCTCATGAAAAAGTGAGACTTCTGGCCCACCTGGGTGGCTCAGTCAGTTAAGCCTTTGGCTCGGGTCATGATCTCAGGGTCCTGGGATCGAGCCCTGTGTTGGACTCCCTGCTCAGTGGGGAGTCTACTTCTCCCTTTCCCTCTGCCCCCCTGCCCCGTCTTATTCTCTCTCTCTCTCAAATAAATAAATAAAATCTTTTTAAAAAAGGAAGAAAAAAGAAAAAGTGAGACTTCCGCTCACTGCTGTCACCATCAAAATTTGCCTATTTCTTATAATAATAGCAAACAGGGGTGCCTGGGTGGCTCAGTCAGTTGGGCATCCAGTTCTTGATTTTAGTTTGGGTCATGATCTCAGGGTCCTGGGATTGAGCCCCACATCCAGCTCCGTGCTCAGCAGGAAGTCTGCTTGGAATTCTCTCTCCCCCTCTCCTTCTGCGCCTCCCCCCGCTCATGTTCTCTCTCTCTCTCTCTAAAATAAATAAAATCTTAAAAAAACAGCGAACATTTAGTTAGTGCTTACTCTGTTCTAATTAATGTTTTTAGTGCTTTGCACATATTAACCCACGGAATCCTCATAACAATCCTACAAGGCCACAACAGTATTGCCCCCGTTTCTTGGATGGGGAAACGGAGGCACACGGAGCTTTTAAGAACTTGCCCAAGGGGTCACAGCCAGCAAGCAAGCGATCTGGGCGCTCTTGCTGCAGAGTCTGCTTTCCCGAGCACGTACAGAGCCTCTCGGAGCCCGACTCTCACTTCCTTACATAACACAGTTCAGGAAGAGTTTACACATCTGTCTTATTACCTGAGCCTAAAGAACAATCCTGCAACACACAGGTGAAGAACATAATGCTGTCTCATTTTACAAGTGGGAAAATTGAGGCCCAGGGACTATGAGGAAACTTCCCCAAAGCCCAAAAAGCTAGCAAGCAGCAGAATCGGTACCAGAATTTAAAACTTACATTAATAATAGAGGAACTTTATTACCATGAGTCAGGCACTGTGCTGAAAGCTCCACATGCATCATCCATTTTAACCCTAATAGCCATCCCATAAGGTAACTATTAGCTCCCCGCTTTTAGAGAGGCCAAAACCAAAATGCAGAGGGACATCGCAAGGTCACAACTAAAAAAAGCAGAACTGATCTTTTTGGTAACAGCTTTATTGAGATATAACTCAAACACCATATAATCATCTACATAAATTTATAATTTAATGGTTTTCATTTTTTTTAAGATTTTATTTATTTATTTGACATAGAGACAGGGAAAGAGGAACACAAGCAGGGGGAGGGTGAGAGGGAGAAGTAGGCTTCCTGCTGAGCAGGGAGCCTGATGCGGGGCTCAAACCCAGGACCCCGGGATCATGACCTGAGCCAAAGGCAACGCTTAACAACTGAGCCACCCAGGCGCCCCAATTTAATGGTTTTTAAATATATTCACAGTTATGCAACCATCACCACAATTAATTTTGGAATATTTTCTTCACCAGAGCTGGGGTTTGCACTCAGATCTATCTAACTCCAAAGCTATGCCCTTAATCACTGCATGTTATTGGCACCAAAATCCCAGGTCCAAGCTTTATCCATGATACAGCCTGATACAGAGAGTAAACAACCACTCCAGAGCCTGAGATCCTGCCACATCACTTTGGATGCAGAAATCCCTGAGGATGGGGTGGAGGGATCGCCCAAGCCCCCAAGAGCTGAAATGAAACCAAGGCCAATCCCTCACTCGTGTTTGTAAATCTGATGCTTAACCCCACACTCTTCACAGAAAGGGGCTCCATCCGGGCTGATTGAGCTGAAGCCGGAAGTAGAGAGAAGCGGGTCACAAGGATGAGGGCCCAGGGATGGTACAAGTCAATGAAGTGTTCGTTGTTTGTAGGACAGAGATCAAGAGGAGATGTGAAGGGTTAAGTGTCTGCCTTCACCTCAGGTCAGGATCCCAGGGTCCTGGGATCAAGCCCTGCGTAGGGCTCCCTGCTCAGTGGGGAGTCTGCCCCTCCCCCACCCCCTGCTTGTGCTCTCAAATAAATAAATAAATAAATAAATCTTTAAAAATTAAAAAAAAACATTGTTAAAAAAAGAGAGATGTGGAGAGGGAATAAAATACTGAATCTTGTGCATTCATTTATTCATTTATTCAATATGCACTTACTGAGCACCTACTATGTCCTAAGTACTGGATTAGGCATTGGGGTGGCAGAGATACTTGCCCTCCAGTTGTTCACAGTCAGTGGGAAGGACAGAGAACTATTTATTATAAGGTATTTAACTATTCATTCCATAAACAAATACTGAATACTTACGATGTGTCAGACATTGTCTGTCCTAGGTGCTTTGGATCCAGCACTGACCAAGCCTGGCACCATTGCCAACTATCCCCCAGTACCATTCTGCCCTCCTTCCACAGTAAGACTACATTTCCCAGCCTCCTGGCAGCGAGGTGTGGCCATGTGACCGAGCTCTGGCCAATAGAAAGCAGAATGGCCAATGGTACAGGAAGCGATGTGTGCCGCCTCCACGTTAGGGCTTTACAGGGAGGGTCATGGCCCTTCTTCGTCCATCTCTTCCTCCCTTCCACTGCTGAGTGTGATCATGGCCGCAAGCCCAGATGGATCATGTGGACGAGCAGTACCCTAGGGTTGACGGAGCCATGAGAGAGACGGAGCCTGCCTCCCTGCACCACATCAGCCTTGAACAGCCTGCACCAGAGAGGAGCACATCTCTTGTTTAAGCCGTTAATATTTTGGTTTCTGCTACAGAAGCCAACCTGACATTCTATCACAGAGAAAACACAGCCTCGGCTCCACGAGGCAGGGTGTGGAAAGGAAGAATAAAGAGCCTCTGTCTCAAAAGAGTGGAGGAAAACAACGTGATTAGCAGCAGAGAATCAAGATACCCTCACTTCCCAACGAGGAAACTGACAGAGCTTCAAAGCAAGAAGGAGGATATGTTCATCCTGAATTTGCCATACATGTATTCTTGACTCTTCCCAGGACTGGTGGGAATATTTAGGGCCCCTAGAACATTTAACACAGATTTGTACATTTTTTTAACATGTTTGTGAGTGTGTGCTTTGGGGGGGTGGGGGGAGGTGAAGAAGGCAAGAAGTGCATGCCCAGGGTTCACAGGGGAAGGACGGGGAGGCTCGCCCTGCCCCGTGGTCTCAGGGCTGCTAGTATAAATTCACTGCATCTCTTATTGTTTGGGGGGAAACTAAAGGCTCTGGGAATGTTGAACATTTCTGTAGAGGGCATGCTTCCAGAGGTCGAGTAACTTGCAGGTGGCTGTTTGCATCAGATATCTCCAGAATCTAAAGAACAGATTCATTTATGGTTATGGTTCTCAGGGGCAAAGGCCAAACTGCAGTTTTTCAAGGGTCTCCTGATCTGGGCCTGGTATGGCTCCCAATATGTTTCTCTACAGGAGGCTCTTCACAGGTTCCCAAATACCATCATGCTGCCCCTCTGCCTATAATGAGCCCTCTCTCATCTCCACATGACTAACTCTCCCCTCTCCTGGCTAAACCCTCCCACAGCTTCCTACTGCCCTTGCAGGAATATCCACGTTCCTTCCCTAGTCCACGCACCTCTCCAGCTTCAGATCCTTCCACCCTCCCTTCTCTGCATGCCCACCACACACCCAACACCCATCCCTGCCTCAGGGCCTTTGCACGTGTAATTCCCTCTGTCTCCAAGCCTGTTCCTCCAAATCCTTGCAAAGTTGATTCTCTCTTAACCTTCAGGCCTGTCCTGATTACACAGTTTAAAGCAGACCCATCTGCCCTAGGCATCCTGCCCTAGGCATTATTGATTGTATCAACCTGTTTGACTTTCTTTGTAGTACTTATTTTGTCCCAGTATTCCTGTTCATTACCAGTTCACTTATATTGTTATCTGACCCTCCCACTTAGTAAACATAAACTCCATGAGGGCAGCCTTGTCCACCTTATTCTTCATTACCTGTGTGTCTCTGGCACCCTGGCAGCCTCCATGTCCCCACAGCAAGGATATATTTGCTGAGTAAATGACTGAGCAGCTCAATTTAGGTGGCATCATTCACAGAGACTTCGCTGATTCCCTGAGCTGGAAATAATCTCCCTCCTCTAAATGGCAAAGCCGTGTTCTCTGCCTCACTTAAGGTCCTCGGCACCGTCTGTCTGTGCTGTGATTATTTATAGTTTTTCTTTCCCCTACCAGTCCTTAGGCTCCTTGATCTGGCTGCACGCCTAATTCATCTCCATACTCCCACCTCCTCCCAGCCCTTCACGAAGGGCGTCCATACCCTGTCGATGCTCCATCAGCATTCATCAGTGCTGAGTGAGTGCTGTCGACTGTCGTCACGGACAACTCAGAATAATCTGGAATTCCATGTCTCCGCATACCAAGCACCCTGCTCATCGCTCTGTTCAAAATGACTAGGAATGTATGTGAATATGATTTCCAAAGATGAATATTGCAGGGCCATAGAATTGAGTAAACATGGGGCTTCACTGGCAGGTTGCTCTGATGGTAATTTTCTCCCCACATTCAGCATAATTGGATGGCTGCATCTGGGTTGTTTGGCACCAACTCTCTTCAAAGGAGAGTGAGTGCAGAGAAAGTAAAAATGAAATGCAACAATCTTATTAGGGGAATGGAAAAACGACAAATGTCGCAGGTCTCTCTAGGGAAGTAATGCAGGGGGGTGCTCGTTTTGCTGCTGATTTCCACTTGAGTCTAAGGGGTTCAAGGGCTGTGACTTTGTTTCCTGTCTCGTGGGTTTCCACCCACAGCCTTCAGGCTGCAAGAGCTGGTCTACATTTTGCTGGAGTGTTCCATTATGCTTTCTTGGTGTATATAGGGAGATCTTACCAGTTGTTACCCAGCCAGGGATGGATTTGGGGAATGTTTTATTTCCCTGATGTAAACACAACCCCCTCTGGCACCCACTTCCCTCATTTCCCGCTCTCCCCTGAGCCCCACGGGCATGCTCCTGCCAGACCCCATCACAAGGTTCTAAACAGGTCATCTTACATTATAGCCATTTGCACTTGTGGCTTTTACTGCCTAGGGATGGTCTCCACATACCACCCCTTTGCACGTCCATCCACCAGGCAACTTCAAACGTAAGGTCAACTCCAACCACCCCTGCTCAGTAAGGCCTTCCCAGAGTGATCAGTCTCTCCTTTGTGCCTTCGCTAGATGTTGTTCTTGCCTTTATCATGTGAGCTATCCGTCCATCTGCCTCCCCACCAGATTCTGAGGTCCCCGTGGCAGGGACTGAGTCTTGGTTATCTTTGTAGTCCTCATTCTTAGCACAGTCCTAGCATACAATAGATGCTCGATAAATGTTTGTAGCCCACAGAATATAGGACACGAATCACAGTCCCGACGGCCGCCCAGGATGGTAGAGTTGTTCAGTGCATGGGCCTTTCACCAGACTGCCTGGGTTCAAATCCTGGATCTTCACTGGCTAGATGTTCGACCCTGACCTTGAACTTGACCAAATTACATGAAATCATTTCCTCATCCCTAAATTAGAGGTGATGATGATGGTAATAGCAATAGTCCTCACCTCATAGGGATGCTTCTGGAATGAGATATCAATACAGTGTGTGGTGCTCACCATGCTTGACCCATGGTGCCTCCGCTGTTATGGACGATAAGTCATCTACCGATCATCAGTCATTTCTACTTTTCTCCTCAGTAATAAACACAATTGCTGAGAGACTCAGACGATACAGTATAATATGTGAAATTGCTTATAAGGAGGAAAAACATTATACAAATATTATCTCCATGTCGTGATACATCATGAGTTCCTCATTCCTGTCCCCTATTTCTGCTCTCCTTCTCTCCTTTATTTGGAAATTGATGTGAATAAGTTGCTCTCTCCAATAAATCCGAGAGCATGGAAATATTAGCTTATTTGAATGAAGAATAAAATGATCATTTCTAAATCAGGCCAATCTAGGAATAATTATTCATCTAACCCCTTGGGTTAAGGTTGGGATAATCTGCCTTTGGTGCCTAGTGGTGCTATTATTAATTCTATGCTCCCCGCTTCCTGTCCTAGTGACGCTCTACCACAGTCTACAGGGGTGGGGAGCACTGAGGATGCATTTCTTCCACTTCTGATCCAAATAACACCTGTACAAATTTTGCCATATCTGCCTAATGTTTTTGTTTCTTTGTATTGACTCACTTTTCAAATTTAAATAAATTTATTAACAAAGGGCACTTACTATAGAAAATGGAAAGTGTACGCCATAGGTAAAAAGTAACAACAACAAAACAACAGGACTATAGGGGGGAAAAAAAAAACATTGTTATTGAATTCCTCAGGGCTTTTTGCCTGATACCTCCTTCATTCTTTGTTCAAGAAGACCAGGATGAGTCAGAAGGGTGTTACACCTAACTAACGCCAAACTGAAGCTCTCTCCATATTGTTACAAGAAGGAGTGAAGAAAAAAAATTGATGTCTCCCACTCTGTTTTAAGGTCAGTTAATTCCAGTTTAGCACAGCACCCAAAACCAGCACAGGTATTCTGAAGGCAAGTGTCACAGGCAGTACCCAGGCAGGCCTGTGGGAACCCTGCCCCCCCACCCCCACCCCCGGGAAGCCATTCTCATGGACTAAATGGCGCTGAATATCAACCACAGCCCGAGCACAGTCTCAGCAGGTCCCGTTGATTCTGGCCCGTCGGATCTCTTGAACCCCTTCCTCATAGCCATCAGCAGCACCATCATCTGGGTTCGGGTCCTCACCCGTTCCCCTTGGATGAGTGCACATTCTCCTCCGTCTCTCTGTCCTCCTGGTCCATCTGCCACGTGCCTGCCAAATCAAGGGCCTAATAAATGTTCACTGAACGGGTGAGCCCATATCTTTAAAGACCCAAATCTAAGTCACCATTCATAGGCATGGGTAGCATTTGTCGAAACCAAGCCGGAGTAAGGACGAATCTGAAAGTCTGGAAACAAGAAAGGCACTGATCCATGAAGTAAAGCTGGGAGCTCTCTGGAGCTCTGACAGACTGTGGGGAAAAGGTGAAAACATCCTTCCCAACCAGAGGTAGAGGCCCTGCCTCCTTGATCTTGCTGGTCACTCAGGGAACTGCTGCTCAATGTCCTTCACGTGCTGTGTTCCGCGGGGCTTTGCACCGTATCTGTACCTCTCCCCCGTGAGACTGTGAGCTCCTTGAGGAGCAGGGAATGTGTCTCAGTCGGTCCACACGTCCCCGGTACTTAGCACACGGAGGGGATGCCCGATGACTGCTGGCTGAAGTGAGCTGCCAAACAGCGGGTCGTGATTTCGCCTCACCTGCTCCCAGTCGGGGCCTCCTCTGCCAAAGCCAACAGGATCCCTTTCACACATCCAAGGCCTGAATATATCCCTGTGTGGTTTGCAAGCAGGATAATTTGTTTCTTGTTGGGAGATCTTGTCGGCCTCTTTTCTATGGAGGTGCAGCTTGGAAAAAAAATCTGGGCAGAAAACAAATCCAGCTGGAAAGTGACGTGGAGGGAGGTGAGGCAAGAATCCAAAAGGGGGCTCTTCTAGCAATCTCTCACCTGTGTCTCCAGAAACTAGAGTAAGGGTAACTGCAGGTCCCTACCCTTTTCCCTGCCCGCAGTATAATTAGATCACCTGTGTCAGGGACTGCCGGCCTCTGGGGCCCTTGCAGAGGGAAAGCCATTCATTTATAAGTAAGTGCAGCCCAAGACCTCTCCTTTGCTGCCCTCCATCCGGGCATTTTTTCTTTCACTACTATTTCATGAGCACTGTGTGTCATAAGTTATAAGATGAATGCATTAGTAATCCCAGTTTTGCAGCAGCAGGACTGAGGCTCAGAGGAGTCAAGTACCTTGTCGAAGGTCACACAGCAACCAACACAGTCGGCTTTCACAGCATCCATAACCAGTTCCCTAACCATTACACACGCTGCCCAAGCTCCGCCCAGGCCACCAGGCTTCCCAGGTCGGGATCCCTCTTTTCCTGGTAAGAGATCAACGTAACCAGTCTCAGGCCACAGTCTTCACAGGGAAGGATGCTCTAAAAACAAGTGGATGGAAACCCCCCCACACCCCCCTCCACCCCCATCCATAAACATGTAACAGAGCAGATGTAAGAATTGCCAATCAGATACTCTCTACCACTGCCAAGGGGTAATAAAAACAGGGGGAGCATTTATTGAGCATTTAGGTAGTACTCTATTATTCTCAACAATTTCAAGACAGGGGTCTTATCATCCCCATTATGCAGATGAGGAACCCGGAAAGGCATAGCCGCTTGCTCAAAGTCACAGAACGGAGAGTGGAGGGGCTGGGATCTCATTAACTGAGCAAATCTCTACCGCGTGCCCTCCCCGTGCAGGTGGTATTCTAGGGACTGGGGAAAACAGTCAACAAAATCGTCAGAAACCTCCTGTGTCTGTGCTCTTTATCTTATCCGCGTGCTGGGGATGATGGTGATGGTGACAGTGGTGAAGACAACTATGTCTCCTGCTGTTTGCTGAGCACCTACTATGCTGTTTGCTGAGCACCTACTATGTGGCAGGCCTCAGCCCGCTCAAGTATAAAATCAGGCCAGTACTGTCCACCTCCAGGCCTAAAGTAGGAGCATCTGGTCTCATTTAATTCTCGGAAAACCTCATGTGGTCACATGATAAGGCCCATTTCACAGCTGGTCAAAGCAAGGCTGAGTCAAGGTAAGTCACTTGCCCCTCCCTGACCCTTGAATCCCAATGCTCCCGGTGCTGCAGGGCCCAGCTCAAATGACCTCCTACCTAAGAGACCTTCCCTGACCCAGCCCAGCTACCTCTGGCTCCTATGGATCCTTATAGTGGCCGTTGTCAGAACACTCGGGAGATAGGCATCTGAAAGCAGAGAAACATAAAAATGTGCTAGGTAATGCTCGTAAGTGCTATCACCGGGTCTAGGCCAGAGCTATGGCTCTTTTCCACAGTCCCCCCTCCCTCACCAACTGAAGGAGGCTTCAGGATCTCAGAGCTGCATCCTCAGTGCCTCTTCTCTTTGAAAGATAATCGAGATTTTATCGGGGTGGATGCGCACAGCCAAATTTGGGTGGTATTAGTTTCTTGGAAAGGGAACTGGTCTATTTGAAACTGTTCATTACCAGTGAGGAATTAGATGTAGCCCCCACCAAAGAACACTGCTCATCATGACCATAAACTCAGAGCTGCTCTCATCTACCCTTGAAAGACCAGCGAACCAAATGCCTAAACGTGGCTAGGCCAGGATGATCTTCAGGAGCACCACTGAGCCCATCCACAGGACCGAGGGACTGAGCCCTCCAGGTCTTTGCACACGATGTTCCTTCTGCTTAGTCTCTGATGCTTTTTCTCCCAAGCTTCACCTGGTGAATTCTTATGAATCCTTCAAAACCCAGATTAAGGATCATCTCCCTTTATGAAAGATCATTCCCCTCTGTGAATTCTCCCAGAGGCAGATTCAGACCCACCTCTTATATGGTATATTTTCCCATATACCATATAAGGTATAAGGTTCCCAATATGCTTTATTCATGTGCTCATTGGAGCATATTCTGTTTTATATATGATTATTAACATTTATATACACAGATACATGTTTATATCTCTTCTTAGGCTGTGAATTCCATAAAAACTTGGACCCTTTCTCCTTGTGGTAAATTTCTCCATCAAGGGCTGAGCTGAAATGGTACTTCATCTGTGAAGCCTTCCTAGATGTCCCCCACTATAGCACTTTGTACAATTTTCCACCATAGCATTTGAACGTGTGTGTGTGTGTGTGTAAAATCTGATGCTCCCTTTAGGTTGGGAGCTCCTCAAGGGCATGACTATTTTGTGATTTTTTTTTCCATATCCCAGACTCCTCACCCAATTCCTGACATGTAGCAAATGCTCATTATTTGTATGAGGCTAAAAAATCCTGAAGCCCATGTGGCTTATTTCTGGGAGCAGCTAAATTGAAAGGACCATAGTCCAACAACCAATATAAGGAAGATGGAATTGCATTCTTTGCCCCATTATCTTTTTTTTTTAAGATTTTATTTGTTTATTTATTTGCAGAGAGATAGAGAGAGCCAGAGAGCACAAGCAGGGGCAATGGCAGAGAGAGAGGCAGAAGTAGGCTCCCCGCTGAACAGGGAGCCCGATGCGGGGCTCAGTCCCAGGACCCTGAGATCTCACCCCAAGCGGAAGGCAGACGCTTAACCGACAGAGCCACCCAGGGAACCCCCTTTCCCCTATTATCTTGAAGAACATGGAAGGGGATGAAATATGTAATTCATAAGGACACTTCCTAAACTCCTTTCCTCTTCCCCCACTAATTCTCTTATACTCTGGGATTGCTCTGGAGCCTCTAACTGCCGCCCCCACCCTCCCCACTGCACACACACAGCTGGTTCTCCCTCTTGGCATCCCCTCCCTTCCCCCATGCCACTGTCCCTCCCCAGCCTTCATTACATAGATCAGCTTAGCTTTTCTGCATGCTTTTTGTCTCCTTTCCACTTTAAGTGAGAGTCCTTCCTTCTTTTCTTCCCATATCTTTGGTATTCTGCCTCGGTCTACCCATTCCTCCATGTTTGTACCCTTCCCCAAGTCTAGAGGAACCAGACTGGCAAAATCTTCCCTCCAAAGGAGGGGAAAGGACTCAATGTGAGCAGTGGCCTGGGGGCCATGCAGGGTGCCAGGGGCAGGAAGCATCCACATGCTGAGAAATGTTGTCTGGGCCACACGTGTCTATTGAATGGATGGGGACATGGATGCGTAGGTTAATCTCATGTATCTACTCAACACATATCTGTAGAATACCTTACTATAAACCAGTTATAGGCACGAGAGAACAGACCTTGACAGGAGCAATGTGGAAATCCTGTGTGATAAGGTACACTCATCAAATTATTCCTTTTCCTGAGAAGAGGGTCATAGTGCATATTCCCAACTCTCTGGGACATGAGTTATTCTGTTCTAAGCAAAAATCCTAGTGCTGAGAGCCTCCATCCCCATTTGTTAGAGAGGAAACTGAACCCAGAGAAGTCAAGAGAATTACCCAAGATCTCTCAGCGAGGAAATAGGGGATCCTGAGCCTTTTCCCTTTACCTTAGGTTTCAATAAAGAAATTGTCTTGCTTGGAAATGCATGGGGTCTTGGGCCCATTAACTTCTCAGTGTAGTTATTTTAGGATTTGGTTTGAGCCGAAAGACCACCAATGAATCATAATGTGAATATATTAATGTAATTATTATAACAATACACCAATGATAGCTATTATTCACTAAGCATTTACAGTGCGCCAGGCACAATGCTAGACCCTCTACAATGCATGACCCCATTTAATTTTTTCAACAATCTTGCAAGATAGATATTAAGATGAGGAGACTGAAGCTGCAGAGAGATTAACTAACTTGTCCAAGGTCACATAAGGTCAGTGCGGGTGTGAAGGTGCAGACTGAGGTCTGTGCGACTACAGCGGTCAAGTGTTCTCCATCAGCCAGGATCCCCAGCGCCACTCAGAGTGGTCTCCAGGCTGCGGTGAACCAGGGTGAGCTTTCTGGTCTATATTTTGCTCCCTTTTCTACCCCTTACTCCCATTCCTACACACACACACACACACACACACACACACACATACACACACACACGCATACCTGGTAAAGGTAGTAACTTAGATGGGTAGTTGGTGGTAGAAGAAAAGGTGATAAGCCAGCTGGTGATTAAGAAGCCACAAAGCCCACATACCGGAAGTTGGATGTGGTCTAAATAGCCTCAGCACCCTGACCAGCTCCTCCTTCTCACCCCAGGGACATGCTGGTGCCCCACAAGAGCCAAGACGCAGTAGGGACTGGGGCCCCTCCTGGCCCCTCCCCTTCCATTCTCAACTGACCTGCTGTGCATTTCACAGCTTCTCCCCAGTTTCCACCCAGAGCCCAGCCTCTGGGTTGATTCTTCATCCAGCTGCCTGCTTCAGCATTTGCTTTGCAACTCTGCCTTTCCTCCCAAGCTGGATGGAGAGGGTAGGGCCTCTAGGCAGGCATATCAGCTCACGTCCTTTAAACGGATGTTCTTTAAGGATTCAATTAGCGATTTAAAGAAAAGGCGTGGGATTGCAAAAAGGCCGGCTGGTGGCTGGTCCAGCCTGTCCCCCACTTATCAAGGCAGTTTAGCTCCCACCTTGCAAAACCAGAGCCCCACCACTGACCCAGTCAAGGCCTCCTGAGCAGCTTTTTGGAGATCACCCACATATGCATCTTGTCAAAATACTTCTTACAACCACGCACTGTATTCTTGCAACAGGTGCTGGGATAAGTATTTCCTCCATCTTCGTTCCTCTCCGGCATTGGCTGGTTATGTCTCAGTGCCTGACTAGTGGATCCCCTCCTGCCTTTGCATCTCCCTAAGCTCCAAAAGCCTCTCCCCCAACTAGTTTGTCACCCCATGCTGAGAACAGACTTCTGGAGTCCCCACCCAGGTGCAGGAATGCGGGCTTGAGCAGACAAGGAGTTCCAGCAGGGTGATTGTCACAGTGCTAACGTTTCTGTAGCATCTTCTAATCAATGTAACCATTTAAAGTAGCATCTCTTCTGTTTATCCAAAAGCTGTTAGTAAATCAGAGAAGCACTTATAATCAATGGTGTCTTGGAAACATTTGTAACTTTAACTTACAGACACACCCCACAACACACACACACACACACACACACACACACACACACACACGCGCGCGCGCGCGCACGTGTGCATCCACGGACACAATTATTTTTTTGTTTTCCCACTGCACTTTTTGTCTACCTCTTTTATAACCCTTGTCAGGGTGCATCATCATTATGTGTACGTGTGTGTGTGTGTGTCACCCACTAGACAGTGAGATCCTCAAGGGCAAAGTCTGTTTAAATCATTTTTATACTCCAATGCCAGCACTGTATCCAGCACCTCATAGGCACTGAATTCGATTTGTTTGAATTGATTTGTAAGAGACTGAATTCAGATGACTCACCTAGGGGACACGCATCAGTCTTGGGACCTAGAGGGTCTTCTTTTTTCCCCCCAACTGATTGGGATAGGTGGCCATGTCTCTCTCTTCGGGGCGGGGAGGGGGCAATGCGGCTGTCGTGGAGTGAGATGGCCCAAGCAGATGATGGATTCTGAGAGAAACTTCCAGCCCTGGGCTAGTGCCTCCATGAAGGATCCCTTCTACAATGCCTTGGAGCTCCGTGCCTGGCCCCTGCATCGAGCTCAGTGTGTGTCTCACGCTGGAAAGCTGGAAGGAACAAGCTCTTGTATCACGGACCCCTCGCCAGCAATCGTGTCATCGAGTATTTAGCATCAGATTTTCAGTAAGACCTTTGGGGACTTCACTCCAGCCAGATGACCTCATGCTGAGTGAGATTTACGGCCTCTTGAGTGAGAAGGAAGGCTATGAGGTAACGGAGGGAAGAGAGTCCTACAATTATGCATGAAACTGTATCATCCCCCTGCTCCCTAATGAATCAGGCCAAGGATGAGATGGTGCAATTGCCATTTTGGAAGGAAAAAAAGAAAAAGATATGACAAAATTCACCTGCCAATTTGTCTCTTTTTAATCATTGTAATATTCACCAACATGTGTTTGTGTTTCTATGGGTCAGATACAGCGATAGATAGTAGGCACTCAATGAATTTTTGCGGACAGAATGAGTGAATGTCCTTCTACACACATGATCTCTTTTAAAACACAGAGCTCCTCTTTGGGGTGGCCACCAGTGTAGGAGTCTGCCCGGGCTGCCATAACAAGGTGCCGCAGGCTGAGTGGCTTAAACAACCGAAATTTATTTCCTCCCCATTTTGGAAGCTGGAAGCTTCAAGATGGGGTCAAGATGTCAGCAGGGTTGGTTTCATCTGCAGGTTCTCTCCTTGGCTTGTAGATGGCCAGCTTCTCCCTGCATCCTCACATCATCTTCCCTCTGTGTCTGTGTCCTGAGCTCCTCTTCTTACAAGCACACAGTCATATTGGATTAGGGCCCGCCCTAATGACCTGCAGGAAGGACCTAGATATCTTCACAGGTGTCTCAGTTGGTGTCCTCAACCATCGTGGTTCCTTCCCCTTCTCTGCAGGTCAGAGTGGCCAGATCCCCAGTTTGGATTAGATTTTGAAACACCTTGACTGTGAATACCAAGGATTAGTTCCTAACTTATGGCAATGGGGGCATCTGGACAGTTTCTAAGAAGGACTAATTTTTTTTTTTCAGGAACATACCACACAGGGGAAAGATGGAATTGGTGGGCAATAGTCTAATCAGAAAGACCAATAATGAGACCATTGACCAAGTCCTGGTCACTGTTTTACAAATTGGGTTTTAGAGTCTATAAGCTCCATGGATGTACCTCAGGGGTCACCTGAGGCCCAGGAGGCATCGTGAGAAAGAGAAGAGGAGACCTGAGTTTCAAAGAGCAGCTAGGCCCATGAATTACTGTATTTGCAAATAGGACACCTTAGTTTAAAAACAAAAGTTGCATGGGGCACCTGGGTAGCTCAGTCAGTTAAGTGGTCTGACTCTTGATCTTAGGGTCATGAGTTCAAGCCCTACATTCAAGCCCAAAGTGGAGCCCACTTAAAAAAAATAGAATAAAATAAAATAAAAATTGCAAACCACTGATCTACATGAAACACAATGAGACCATAAATAAGAAGGAAGAGGAGGGAGGAAGGGAGAGAGGAGGAGGGGAAGGAGGAGTCTCTCTCAAGGAGACAATCAGCCTGCCATTTCAAGTCTCACCCTGGGTGGATCTGCTTCCAAGCTCACTCACGTGGCTGTTGACAGGATTCCAGTCCCTGGAGGCTGTTGGGATGAGGGTCTCAGCTCCCTGCTGGCTGTTGGCTGAGGGCCATTGGCTGAGGCCGTCTTCAGTTCCTTGGTACATTGGCTTCTCCATAAACAGCTCATAACATGGCAGCTGGCTTCATGGAATGATCAAGTGAGCGGGGGGAGAGAGAGCAAGACAGAAGTCACAATTATTTGTAGCCTAACCATGGAAATGTCATCTAATCACTTTTGTTAGAAGCCAGTCAGTAGGTCCAGCCCCCACTCCAGGTGAAGGGTTAAACAGGGGTGGCTGGGATCTTTGAGAGTCCTTTTAGAAGCTGCCTACTACACTCAGGGATAAAGCCCTACCAGGCTGGGCTCTTGCTGCCACCTCAGTTACTCCTTCCCAAGAAGGGAGAAGTACATCCCTGACTACTAAGTTTGGGGAGAAGGAACTGGGATGTGTGGGTCAGCCCCTCCTCCTCTCTTCCTCCTTGTGATCCAGCTGTCTGTGGAGAATGAGCTCTGAACCAGCACAGAACCCGAGCAGTAGAGGTTCTGTCCCTCCTGAGAGAGATCTTCCCTTTCCTAGCACCACCGGGGACAGCTCCCTCATTCCAGGTTCAGAAGTAGGCAGCCCACTTTGGCTGCATATCTGTGCCACAATCCCCAGGCTCACCTTTATCCAAAATAAAGCTGGTATATTTATCACCATTGGATTGACAATTCTGGTTCTCTCCATTGGCTTAGAATCCAGGAGAGGAAGAGAGAGGCCCCGCTCAAACCCCAATGCCATTCTTGAAAGAGTTGGGGTTTGGAATCCAACTAACCTGAGCAGGGCGGGCTGCATAGATATGTGACCTACACTAGCTATGCTGTCACCATCTTGAATTTCTTAATAATTTTTTTAAAAGATTTTTTTATTTATTTGAGAAAGAGAGTGCACAGGTGAGCGGGGGTGAGGGATGAGGGTGAGGGGCAGAGGCAGAGGGAGAGAGAGAGAATCTCCAACAGACCTCCAGCTGATTGCAAAGCGGGGCTTGGTCTCAAGACCCTGAGATCATGACCTGAGCCAAAATCAAGAGTCGGATGCTTAACTGGCCACCCAGGTGTCCCGAATATCTTAAAAATTTTTAAGCAGGGGTTCCATATCTTCATTTTGCACTAAGCCCCACAAATCATCTAGTTGATCCTGAACCTGAGTTTGATCCTGTTTTTGCTGCTAGCCTCTAGGTCTTGAACACATGACCACCCCCCTGTGGTTTTCTCATTTGCAAAAAAAGGGGTTGAATAACCAATATCTAGCACGAGGGTAGTTGGGAGTCTCAGATGAGGCAGTCTACGTGCAATTGGTAAAACTGCCCCTGAATGTTTCATCTCCAATGAATGAGTTAGCCCCCGCTGCCGAGACAGATCCTAACTGGAACAGCTAAACAAACATGGCAGGAGAGAAGAACAGAAGAGCCATTCTGATGCCAGCGAAACAGCATCAGTCTGAGATTCTGCCATGGAAGCCAGTCTGCCCTACAGACAGACAAAGGCCCTTCCATCCATCCCAGCAACTCTGTGAGCAGCTCCCACAATGCACTGTTGATGTGGCCAATCAGGAAACTCGGGGGTGCCCAGGCCATCATGTGACATGAGGAGACCCAGACCTCAATCTACTATAAAATAGAACTGGTGCCCTATATGTTCACTTTCCAAACTAACAGGAAATGTTTGCAGACATCAGGCTATCAACTTTCACAACTCGCAAAAACCCTAATCGTTAATATATTTCATTGAGAAATACCAGAGAGAGAGATGCTTTGTTTGCTGCTTGAGTAATTTACTGCATTTCACGTTTAAATTGAAGTATCTAATTATACAATTATGAATCATCCTGATTCAAATAAAGTTCACAAAAATAATTTCCTTATGTAACATTATCTTCCAATATACCTGCTATTTTCATTTCATTATGTGCTTTTATTCTGCCAGAGTCTAAAGATCTAATTGTATTTTTAAAGTGTCCCATTAAACCAAAATAACAATTCTGCTACAATAACCATCATAAGCTAGTTGGTCCTGACTTGTATCACATTCTGAAATGTCACGCTTTTTTTTAATGGTTGTTTTTCCAGAGAGTTTATAGCTTTTGCAATTAGGCAGCCTTGTAAAGCATGGTTTTAAATGATTTTAATGTTTCAAACCAACTGAGCATTTCATACACCCATTTCCTTTGCCTTTTTAAAATTAATAATAATGCCTTTCATGTATCTTGGTTCTTTACAATTGACAAAATGCAATCACCTTTATTGTTTTATTGGCTCCTGCTTTCCAGACCTAGGTTGCATGCTAGAAAAGGGCTTAGGTCACCAACAAAGCAAGAGACTAAGGGAAACATGACTGTAAAAGGTAGCTGGTGGCTCTAGGATCAACAGGCAGGCTGGGGAACCTGGCTCAAACAACGGGACCCGGGGAGTCTGGGCAGCTGAGAACACAGCCAAGAGCCTATCATAATTGTCTAGTTCAAGTGCAGCCACTGGGACTGCGAACGTCTCTCTCTCTCTCTCTCTCATTATACCTATGAGATGCACCCATGTGGTTGCTAGTAATAATAGTTCATAGTTTGTTTTCAGTGCAGTATAACACTCTCTTGTGTGATTGTACCAAAACATTTCATTCGTTCTACTACTTATGGGCACTTGGATTATTTCTAGTTTCTGATTATGATGAATAATGCTGCCATGATAGCTCGCACCTGCCTTTTGGTGGACATGTGCACTAATCTTCCCAGATACAGCAATTCCAGTGGAACTGCTGGGCCATCAGGTAGGCGTAGGCTTCACGGTGTAGATATTCACCGATGGACTTCTGAGTCTCCTGCAACCCGTGTGAATATTATCTCCTGTCGCTGCGCCTTTGCATCATTCCTCGTACCTGTAAAATCCTGGGGGTATTTGATCATTCCTGCCCAGATCTCCTGCCCTCATCCCAGCAGCCCTGGGGCAGAGAACGCTGTCCTTGTCCGCTTCCATAGGATGGGGGGTGGGGGTCGCTGCCTTCCACAAAGACTCCCATCTTGGGATGTTCTTCCCAAACAAGGTGGGGGAAATGAACAAAATGCTCTGGTAACCATGACTCTATGACATCATACTCAGTCAGTGAGACTGCCCCTTACCTGTGCTTCCGGGACAGGAGCCCAGAGCACAAGGCCAGGGCTCTGAGGGGCTGGGCCACAAGCTAAGGAGCTTCAATGAGGGGAGGGAAGAAGGAAAGGTCTGGGGCATGGTGAGGGCTGAGACAGTGGCATGGTGTCCTGCCCTCTGTTCACACTTTTATGTTGTGTTTCATTTAAACATAAAAACATTCTTGCAAATGAATTCTTATGTGTAATGCTAATAACCTATTCCTGACCCTAAGATGCCACCGAATATAAAATCTACCACTGATTTATTTTTTTTAAAGATTTTTATTTATTTATTTATTTGAGAGAGAGAATGAGAGAGAGAGAGCATGAGAGGGGGGAGGGTCAGAGGGAGAAGCAGACTCCCTGCTGAGCAGGGATCCCCATGCGGGACTCAATCCCAGGACTCCAGGATCATGACCTGAGCCGAAGGCAGTCACTTAACCAACTGAGCCACCCAGGCGCCCCTAAAATCTACCACTGATTTAATACTCTTGGTCAGGAATAAAGAATTGGATGGCAACTTCTTTTGATGGCATGGAAATTGTTCAAATGAGGGGACATTAATACATTTTCTACAGTTGAGACAAGTCCGATAAAACAGATAAAAAGGTCTTGGCTCAGGTGGAAGTGGTGAGGTGGGCTGGGAACCCTGAAAAATCAGCCTCCCCCTTCCTTCCCCACTGTGGTTCCTAAGGCACCATCTCCGGGCTCTGGGAACTCCTTTCCACAGGCATAATGGAAGAGGTTTATGTTTTGGAATCAGGCAGATGTGTGGCATTGAGCAACTAGCTTTACCTCTGAGCTTCAGCTTCCTCATCTGGGGATAATGAAATGTACTTATTATGAGGATCAAAATAAGGTCATGCAAACCACTGGGCACAATGCCTGGCCTGTCTCAGGCAAGCAGACAAAGTTTAGTTGTCTTCCATTTCCCTGTGATCCACAGACAATAGAGCTGGATTCCGGTTTGCTTAACCATCTGTTGGATGAAGCAGATGAGGAACATCAAAAGCGAGGTGGTCAGCGCAGGGAAGGAACAGCAAGATGCTTTGCCTATTTCCTACTCATGACTGAGAACAGCCACCGAGGTCTTTGAGGGGTCAATAAATAGTAACCCCTTTCTTCTCCTCCTGACTATAGAACCAGTGGAGAGATGTGGGACACAGAGATGGATAGCAGAATGTCATCTGTACGACCAATGAAACTGATGGCAGGTCATGGCTTTCTACTTCTGGCCAAAAGGATCTGCTAATACTCTTTGCCCCTCTAGACCTCTAGACTGGGACAGTCCAGCCTAGGGAGGGTTTGGGCCATGCTCCACCCAAAGGTCATCACCACTGGTCACATGAGCAAGAACCTGCAGTGTTGCTCTCAAGGAGGGCCCTCTGTGTACAAATGAAGCAAGGGGAGGAAATTCATTCTTGCGACCACGCTCCCCCCTCCAGCCCCCATACTTGCCTGATTCTGAATCCCCAAGGCAGTGGCAGACCCTATAATCATTTAAGAATGACCTTAAGAGGGGCGCCTGGGTGGCTCAGTCGTTAAGCGTCTGCCTTCGGCTCAGGTCATGATTCCAGAGTCCTGGGATTGAGCCCCCGCATCCGGTTCTCTGCTCCGCAGGAAGCCTGCTTCTCCCTCTCCCACTCCCTCTGCTTGTGTTCCCTCTCTTGCTGTCTCTCTCTCTCTGTCAAATAAATAAATAAAATCTTTTTTTTAAAAAAAGAGTGACCTTAAGGGCTTGTTTACAGTTCTTTTCATTCCCCCAATCTACACATTCTCACATTCATTCCCCCAATCTACACATTCTCAGATTCTACCATTTCCTCTCCTTGGAATGGCACCTATTCAGCTCTTTGCCCAAATGACGCATTCTCTATGAAGCCCATTTAAAATGACAGCCTCCCACAGAACAGGAGAAAAAAATGTTTGCAAATTACATACGTGTTTGCAAATTACATACGTATCTGGATTAATATCCAGAATACACAAAGAACTCCTAAAACTCAACAACGAAAAGCCCAATTTAAAAATGGGCAAAGGACTTACATAGCTATTTCTCCAAGGAAGATCTACAATATGCATACAAAAAGACACTCAACAGCAGGAGTCACTAGAAAAATGCAAATCAAAACCACAATGAGATACCACTTCACACCCATTAAATCGGCTACTACAAAAAACAAACAAACCAGAAAACAAGTATTGGTGAGGACGGAGCAATTGGAATCTTGTGATGATTGATGGAATGTGACATGATGCGTTTGCTGTGGAAAACAGTATGGCAGTTCCTCAAAGCTCCAATGTAGAATTACCATATGATCCCAATCTACTTCTGGGTATAAACCCCAAAGAATTGAAAGCAGGAACTCAAATAGATATTTATTTGCACACTCATGTTCATAGCAGCACTATTCACAACAGCCAAAAACTATTCAACCCAAATGTCCACTGGCTGATGAATGGATAAACAAAATGTGGTCTATGCATACAATGGAATATTGTTCAGCCTTAAAAAGGAACGAAATTCTGACACCTGCCATAATATGGATGAATTTTGAGGACATCATGTTCAGTGAAAGAAGCCAGCCACAGAAGTACAATTACTATTATGATTCTACTTCTGTGAAGTACTTAGAGGAGTCAGTAATAGAGACAGAAAGTAGAATGGTGGTTGCCAGGGGCTGGGGGCAGGGCAGAGGGGGGAGTTAGTGTGTAATGGGGACAGAATTCTAGTTTGTGATGATGAGAAAGTTCTGGAGATTCATGGTGGTAATGGATGTACTTAATGCCACTGAATTGTACACTTAAAAATGGTTACAATGGTAAATTTTGTCATGTCTATTTTACCACAATAAAAAGAAAAATGGCAGTCTTGGCTCTACTCCATCCCAGTCCTCCTGATGCTCCCTTACCCTGTTGTGCTGTTTTTTCTGCCCTCAGGACCTTATCACCTCTGATATATTACGCCATTTACTAATTTTCTATGCACATTTTTCGCCACTAGCATGTAAGCTCCACAAGGACGGGGATTCTTGTCTCTTTCATGTTTTTGTTCACTGAGATACTCTAAGCACCAAGAACAGTGTTGGTGCTCAGTAAATACTTGTTGAATGAGTGAACCTAGGTGAAGCTCGATAAATCCTCAATGAGTACAGGAATCACCGGAGGGATGGCTGACTAAAATGATTCTGTTACCTGGCTTACCGGGTACCACTTTCCAGTCAGAGACATTTAGAGACACTATTGAAGCCTATTCTACTCATGAGTAAAGTGAGGCACAGAGAGGAGTGATGACTTTTGCACCGCTCAAGGAGAAGACTGGCTCAGAGACCACATTCAGAGCAAGTAGCAAATCCAGTAGGGAAGGATCACCACCAGCTCTTGATCTCGGGAAAATACGAGATTCACCTGCATATCTTTTTTTTTTTTTTTTAGCATTTGCCCTCAGGGAAAAACATGTTCAACTTATAGTTTTAAAAAAAAGACTTCATGTTTCTAGCAATGTTGCTGCTGAATTTCATCCATCTTTTCTTTTTTTTTTTTTTTTTTTTTTTTTTTTTTTTTTTTTTTTTTTTTTTTAAATATTTTATTTATTTATTTGACAGAGAGATAGAGAGCACAAGTAGGCAGAGAGGCAGGCAGAGGGAGAAGGGGAAGCAGACTCTCCACTGAGCAGGGAGCCCGACGCGGGGCTCGATCCCAGGACTCCGGGATCACGACCTGAGCCGAAGGCAGCCGCTTAACCGACTGAGCCACCCAAGTGCCCCTCATCCATCTTTTCTTAACTGAAACCTAGTTAGTATCTAATAGACAGGAAGGGTAAAAGATTGGGGTGAGGGAGAGTCAAGGACTGGGTGAACGGTTGAGGTTTAACACAAAACATATTTTCTTAATGACTTAAAAAAAATCTTGAAATTTCCAGATAAATATCATGAAGGTGCCCGCCTTTATTAGGCATGTTTTTTAAATCTGATTTCCTGGGGATCTCAGGAGACTGATTTATTCCCGGCTTTAACAGTCTCACAAAATCACTCTGCTTAAATAACTTTCTCTGTTGGGCCTCAGCTTTATCATTTGGACAGAATAGGCAGGGGTGGGGGCGGGGATGGGAAATGGGTTAGATGATCTCTTTTAGAGCTATGCTTGCTGGGCAATCATTGTTTTTGCCTAGTTTGTGTGGTGGAGACGCAAAATGGCAAAGAATTCTAAAGATGCTTCCATTCACATTTTACATCCTGTGTTTGGCTTGGGGTGAGTAATGACGAGGGAGGCACAGGAGCCCCTTGAAGGCATCCCCTGTGGCTGAAGGGGGCTCGGAGAGACAAAGGAACCATCAGAACTGTATCTGGAGGGGCACCAGGGAGGCTCGGTCGGTTAAGCCTCTGCCTTCCGCTCCTGGGATCGAGCCCTGCATCAGGCTCCCTGCTCAGTGGGGAGCCTGCTTCTCTCCCCTCATCACCCCCGCCCCCGCTCGTGCCCTCTCTCTCTTTCTCTCAAATAAATAAATAATATCAGAAGAAGAAGAAGAAAAGAAGAAGAAGAGGAGGAGGAGGAGGAGGGAGAAGAAGAGACGGCTTCACACAAGCCCTATTCAAAAATTTCACCTGACGTGTGGCTCTGAGCCCCTTTATACATAAGCCTGGTGCTACCCGTCACAATAAAAAGGAACTGTATCTGGAGTCTGTGGCTCTGGGGGGCTCTGGAACACATCAGAACAGGCAGGGGCTCTGTGTTTTGGTGCCTGGTGCTAGGAGCAGTGGCAGGACCAGGCACCTGATGGGAGAGCTTTGAGGGCAGAGGACGGCCACAAGGGGCCTTGAGTAAACGAGCCTGTTTAGAGCTCACATGAGACCCCCTTGGGGGATCCCAGAAATAACTGGGTCAGATTCTACGGGGAAGGAAGGGAGATCCTGCCTGGGCAAGTGAGGACAACCAGCCTGCGACATCTGAGACTTGACCGCACAGGGGGTGAGAAGTAGAGAAGTTCCAGACACGGATTAATTAACTTTTAAAACAATTTAATGAAAAGCTATTTTAAAAATGTAACAGTACCATGTCCATTCAGTGTGTAGTGCACACAGATACTTCAGATAGTCTGAAATCTGAAGTACATTCGATTTCACCCCAAGCTGACACAGGAAGTGTGCTGGTTAAACAAGCCAACTTTGGGTTTATAGTTAAGTTGAAAGATGTAATGGATATCTGGATTTATTTCAGGATTCAGCAAATTTGGGTCTACATCATGGAAATAATAACCCAGCTCTTCTCTGCACTGGTCAGATGCCACGTGAAGAATTTATCTCTAAGAGCCACGTTTTAGGAAGACATGAACAAATTGCTGTGAAGTCGGGCAAGGGCAACTGGGTGGAGGGAAGGATCCAGAAAGCTGTTATCTGAGAAATTAAAGTTATGGAAATATTTGGGAAGGATCATCAGAGAGTTGTGTTTGAGTGTCAGAAGAGCTGCTGGATGGGAAAAGAGGCTGAGCTTGCCCTGTAATGTTCCAGAAGGTAGAATTTGAACCATAGAAAGGAAAGTTATAAGGACAGAGGTCTTGGCTCTATTTAAGAAAGAACTTTCTATCTGATTACTTCTGCCAAAGAGGCTGGCCTGAGCTGGGAGCTGAGTCCTTGGGCTTGTGTGAGGTAGGGTCCATTAGCTGTGGGAGGCTGGGACAGAGCCACCAAATCTGCCAGGGATAATAGTGCTGAGACCACAGACACGAATGGAGAAGACAGGAGAGGAGCCAAGCCTCAGGAGCCAGACAGATAGACGGAGAGCGAGCAGTATTGGCCAAAGCTGAGCTGGCGGTCACCCATCGGCGGCTCAATGGAATATGTGCAGAGCCATCATCTTAAAGAGTCCACGTTATAATAGAGTCGGTCTCTGGCAAAGCCAGCCTGTCAGGAAATATTCTGATCCTAAAGGTGTTCAACAAATGCTTGGTGACCATCCATACTTTCATGGGTTCAATTTGGTTCTTAAATTTTAATCGTGGTAAAATACACGTGACATAAAATGTACCATCTTCAATTTTCTTACACTGCACCATTTTTTAGTTGACATTTCAGTGGTATTAGGAACATTCCCATTGTCAGACAGCCATCCCCACCATCCATCTCTAGAACTTTTCTCCTCTTGAAAAATTGAAACTCTGTCGCCGTGAAACACTAACTCCCCATTCCTCCTCCCCCCAGCCTCTGGCCACTACCATTTTACTTTGTGTCTCAGTGAATTTGACTGTTCAGAGTACCTCACATAAGTGGAATCATACAGTATTTGTCTCTCGGTGGCTGGCTCGTTTCATTCAGCATAACATCCACAAGGTTCATCCATGTTGGAACACATGGCAGAATTTCCCTCCTTTTGAATAATGTATGTACATACCACATTTTGTTTATCCATTCATCCATCAATGGACACTCGGATCAATTGGATTGGGTCAATTTTATAGCAGGCCCTTGGGTATGGACTGAAGTCAATATGATAACTGATCACACGGTTGCCTTGGGAGAGGGAGAAAGGGCTGGGGCAGGGGAGTGAGAACGTGGCAGATATGTAAGCTGATTTTAATAATACCCTTTGAATAATAACATTATAAAAAGTCTGTGTAGGATACAGTGGGTACATAGTAAAAGGAGACATGAGTTCTGGGGGTGGTACAAAGGGAGAGGAGAGATTATTTCTGAAACAGGCCATGTCTGAGCTGATGAGATCAATAATGCTAGAGAACCTTTCTTGAAAAGCTTGTGTCTGGACAACTTGCAGACAGCAGCTCCCAAAAAGCTGGATCAGTCGCAGCTAACTCCTTGGGACAGCTTTTAAATAATATTGATCCCAGTTCCCAAGCCCAGAAACTCTCATTTGGTGAATCTAGGGTGGAGGGCAGGAGTTTGTATTTTAAACAGCCCCTCTTGGTGATTTTGATGTGTCAATAGGCAGGGCAAGCATCGGGGAAGAATTAAAGGTTATAAGGTTAGGTTTGCACTTTTTTTTTTTTTAAGAGAGAGTGCGCCTGAGGCTGGGGGGAGGGGAGGGTGCACAGAAGGAGAGAGAATCTTAAGCAGGCTCTCTCTACTTTTAGTGTGGAGCCTGACGTGAGGCTCAACCCCACGACCCTGAGATCATGATCTGAGCCGGAACCAAGAGTCAGATGTTTGACTGAACCACCCAGGTGCCCCTTTTACTTGCGTGTTTTTGTTTTTGTTTCTGTTTTTTTGGTTTGCATTTTAGATAAATCTCTCTGACCTCACTGTGGAGGGGGCAAGGACAAGGAGTCAAAAGAACCCAAGGTAGAGAAACTAGTTCCAGACCATCATACAATATTCCATGGAATAGAGATGCTGAAGCTGGGCCTTTATGATGTGTGCATCCTTCCATTCTTTCAAATACACCTACTTGGTATGTACCTACTATTTGTTACTATTTGTAACAAATTACTATTTGAAAATCCCCTCCGCTTCTAAGATTCTATATCTTACTATTTATCTATCTATATATCTATATATATAAGAATATATATATTCTTAAATTTATATGTATACATTTAAGAACATCTTAAATTTTTAATCCTTTCTTTACAGGTTACCTAGACCACTTTTGACTAAGAAAACTGTAGAAAGTTAGTAACTGCCACAAGCAGATGTCAATTTTCCAGAGTCCTGCTTTGCGGGGTGTCCAAATGCACTGCTCTGGGTCTCTGTTCACACTCGCTGGAATCAGTCATGGCAGACTTTAGTCCACAGGTTGCTTCTCCCTGGATTTCTTTGTAAACTCTTCAGCATTCTTACAGAATTTTTTATGGTCCTTAGAGTGTTCTTCAGCTAGGTCGGCCCAAAGTGTGTGCTTGGGCGGGGGGTCGTTCATGCTATGAGGGACTGGATTACTTAGTTGGTTTGGCTTGCTGGCTTCCAGTTTTCAACACTAATTACCGGCAGACAGATCTGCCCCTTTTTATCCATGTTCGGGTGATAGATCTTTGTTTTAAATGAGATCTTCAGTGGTTTGAATGGGTACTCTGCTGGAAAGTTGATTTTGATTCTGAAGGCCCCCTTCTATGGAGGGTTCTCAGGAACAAGCCCTTACCAAGTCAATAAATTACCTTCATCAACCTGGAAGTTTTTCATTCCACATTTGCAGATTTCTTCAAGCTCCTTCATCAGCCTCCTGCTGGCCACCATCTTGGATCTGGTGCTGCTGTTTTCCCAGCTGATATATATATATAATTTATATATTATTTATTTATTTGAGAGAGAGAGAGCATGAGCGGTGGGGAGGGGCAGAGGGAGAGGGAGAAGCAGGCTCCCCACTGAGCAGCAAGCCCAATTCAGGACTCAATTCCAGGACCCCGAGATCACGACCTGAGCTGAAGGCAGATGCTTAACTGACTGCACCACCCCAGCGCCCCCCACCCCCCACTGATTAAAGATGCTTTGATCAGTAGAATGTGGCAGAAAGGAGGTTGTGTGAGTTCTGAGCCTCGGTTGTAAAAGGCATTGCAAGCTTCCTCTCTTGCTCATCCCAGAACCTTGCTGCTATGTCAACAAACCTGGACCAACCTGCCAGACGAGGTGTAACTACACAAAACAGAGATAAGCTATTTTGGCTGACCTGGGAGATGACCACAGGTACATGAGTGAACCCAGCCAAGATCAGAGGGAAACTGCCTGGCTGATTTTAGCCAAATTGCCAATCTACAGAATTAAGGGCCAAATGGTCTGATCAATGTTTAAGCCATTAAGTTTTGGGGTGCTCTGTTATGCAGCAAAAACTAATATACTCCCTTTGGCCCTAGGGCCTTTACATATTCTGTTCTCTTTGCTTAAAACACTCCCCTCTTTGCCTAGTTAACTTTTTTTTTTTTAAGATTTTATTTATTTATTTGTCAGAGAGAACACAAGCAGGGGGAGTGGCAGGCTCCCCGCGGAGCAAGAAGCCCCATTGCGGGACTTGGTCCCAGGACCCCGGGATCATGACCTGAGCCAAAGGCAGACGCTTAACCAACTGAGCCTCCCAGGCTCCCCTGCCTAGTTAACTCTTATTCATCACTGCTCAGAAGAGTTTTCTCTGATCTGGATTAGCTTAAATCCCTCCACTTTAGGTTCGCATGCATTTTATACGCCTCTACTGCAATAGTTGTAATCTTATATTTCTCTGTGTATATTATTGAATTATAGTCTTTCTTTCTCCAAGGCTAGACTAGAAGCTTCATGAGTCCAGGAACAGCATCTGTTTTGCTCACCAGTACATTCTAGCACCTAGTACAGTCCCCAGCACATAGTAGGTGCTCACCGAGCATTGGTTGAACAAAAGATTATGTACAGCCCTGGAGGAAACAAGCCTTTGGGGTTCTTCTTTAAAATACACCAGTCCTCTCCTCCCACTCTCAGGGGAATTAACTGCATGAGAATGTGCTTTGTAATTTTTAAAGGACTGTACAATTGTTAGTTCTTAATTGTTAGTGTTATTATTCTGGGGGTGCAACAGCTGGCTTTGGGGGAATCCTCTTTCTTTCCCATTCCCCTCAAACAGCCCCAGGCAGTTTCCTAGCAGCTATGATTGCGGCTGGATAAGCAATTTACAGGCTGAAAATCTTGCTTAGAGTTAAAAGTTGGATGTGTAAATATCTTCGTTGCTGTGCCCTAGGAAATAAGCTCCAGGCTGGTTAATTGCAGAACTTGGTGGTAATGATACCAAGGCTGAGTTCAATTAAGGACTATTTACAAAAGCACCGGGGGAGGATTTTCCACTTTTTCTGGAACAGTAGGCACGGACTAAAGGGACCTGCTATTTTACAGTATAAATCTATGGCTCGGATACACCATAAACTCCTTATATATGTAGTCTGCAAACTCCATGACCTACTTGGATCCCCAGAGCTCAGTTTGCAACAAGAGCATGAAGTGAACAGTTGAATCGCTCAAAGACAGATCCTCTGTGTGCAACTTTTCTGAGGCTCAGTTTCTTCATCTGTAAAATGTACAGTATAAATAGTCTGACCTCATAAGTTTATTTTGAGATTACATGAGATGATCATTGGAATCATTAGGACTCTATGGCAGTGCCAGGCATAGGGAAAGCACTCAACACATTTTAGCTACTGCTTATTATCATTGATACTGTTCCTAATACACATAGTTGCTTCCACTCGGCACAGTGTACCAGCTTGAGAAGTCTGCCCTGAAATCCTCCTTGCCCAACTTTGCTTACTCAGGAAGTGAGCAGGTTTTCTCACACAGCTAAAGAGGGGTGCTGTTTCATCAAGAGTGCAGGCATTCATTCATGAGATGTGGGTTAAGCGCACACTGTGTGCTCCCGCTCTGATAGGTTCCAGCTGTACAGAGGCGAGTAAGAGAGCCCCTGCCGTTGGCCTGCAGGAGAGAGATGAAGTGCATGGCAGTGAAGACTCCACCAGCATTGATCCCTGGATGTTATGGGAACACAGATGAGAGGCCGACCCACCCCAAAAGGTTAGGGAAGGCTTGCTCTGGGCCACCTGGGGTTCCCAAGAGGAGTAGAGGGTGAAGTCCTTATCAATTTCACACAAAACAGAAGAGAACCTTACTTCCATAAGAGATTGTCGCAATGAGCCATTTGTCTGACCCTTTTATCACAAAGCTCCATTATAGCTGGAAATGGAGCTTTTAAAATTAATGACCTAACGATGGAAAGCATTTTCCCTGATGCTTAGCATCTTTGGAGGAAATGCCATTGGATGTTCATCTTACAGGACCCTTTCAAGTTTAGCTTTTGCAAAGAGGGTGGGTTTTTTTGTTGTTTGTTTGTTTTAACAGTGTGATAATAAAGATCTCATTGCCTCTCACATTTTTGTGACCTGGGCTCAAGCAGTGGCTCCGGGATTGACAATGACTAGATGCAGTACGGTGACCGGGTTTTCAGGGAGAAACACCTCTGTGGGCATTGAAATCTGGATTCTGTCCCTGACCATTCTGGCCAGGCATGTGTGGCCCTGCTCCATTACAACTTCTCTGTGAATTGGTGAGTGTAACCTGGGAAGGTATGACAGGTATTCCCAACTCAGGGGGGGCAATCACCGCTTGCCACATCCTTCTATCTGCCCTTCTCCCCTGGCTACTTCTCTTGTTCCTCCAACTGGAAAAACAAAAATCCACCTTGGACTCCCCTTAAGCTTCATGTTACTATTCCATCTCTTTCCTTCATGACTCAGTAGCTTGAAAAATAAATTTTAAAATGTCAATACCACACTATAGAAATAAAACCCTGAATATTTATTATGTTCAAGCACTTTTATGTGGCTTAATTCATTTCATCCTAACACTTTATGATATGTGTACTTTCATTATCCCCATTTTGTAGGACACTGACACTTAACATTTGAACTTGCTAGGCAAAATCACAGGGCTGGTGGGTGAGTGAGAACTGAAACCCAGGCTACGGGGGTGCCTGGGTGGCTCAGTCAGTTGAGCATCCGACTCTTGGTTTCGGCTCAGGTCATGATCTCAGGTTCCTGGGATTGAGCCCCTGCATCGGGCTCCATGCTCAGTGTGGAGTCTGCTTGAGATTCTCTCACCTTCTCCCTCTGCCCCTCCCACTTGTACTTGCTCTCTAATAAATAAGCCTTAAAAAAAGAAAAAAGAAGAAAAGAGAAAAAAAGAAACCCAGGCTATGGACTACAATGCAGGTTCTTAAGCATCTGGCTTTGGGTGTTTATGTGTGCTGAACCCACCTTCCATTCTTTCCTTCCCTGCTCTCCCCACTCCCCAGAATGTTTTCTTCTTTGCACCAAAGATCTCCAGGTGGCCCAAGTGTAGTGGACAGTTATTAGGTTTTGGTGCCCAGTATCCATTTCCTCTTCCTAAAAGCATGTGGTTTCCTGTAGAGTTACCTCTTCCCCACTGGCTCTTGTCATGTGGGGCTGAAATCAGGAGCCTTGCCTTTTCCTGGCTAAGGGACAGGGGAGTGAGGCAGGCTGGAATCTGAATCATAAGCAGCAAGGTCAAGAAAACTGGAAGAGGTTAGACTTTCGTTCAGTCCAGCTGAGCATTTGCCAACAAATTTGGTAATCAAGATAAAAAAAATATTTTAATGCAGTATTTTGTAAAAGGAAAATTAATGCAAACATTCCAGGATGAATAAAATGTCACACTTTTAAAGACAGGGTCAGTATGACTGAATTTTCCTTTCACCTTGGGATTCAGTATGGCCTGACACTGCACGGCTGGACATTCTCCCTTTTTGGGGGCCCTCCCAGGCTTTCCCCCAGCTCTTCACACCTGCTTCACACTCTCTGTTCCACTAACACCAATGGATGCCCATGGGTGTTGGGGTGCTCGTCTGCTCCTTTGTTCTCTGCATGAAAGCCCTTTCTTCTTCCACCCTCTTTGCTGACGAACTCAACCTCCCTCACCTCCTCCTCTGAATGTCAGTTTCTTCATCCATAAAATGGGGATAATAAATAGTTCCTAAGCCATAACCTTGTTGTGGGCATTAAATGAGTATTAATATCTACATGGCACCTGACTCCAGGGGAGCACTCAAAGTCCGCACCAACATCAGCATCATTCCACAAGACGGCATTCCGCTGACATGCCTCCCACCACCTGAAGGTCAAGGTTGCTGCTAGATGAAAAATTCACACCTAGATCCCCATCTGTGTTTCTGACCACCCAAATCTCAGTTATAGACTCCTCCTTCTCCGCTGCTTAGTAAATTTTGGTGTCCTATGGGGTTCTTGTTCAAATCTCTCTTCTTTCTATCTACACTCTTTCCAGGCCACGTCAAGTGTTTCCTCTTGTCTGTGATTCATCTGTGACACCCAGATCTTGAGGCCCAAATTTCCAGATGCTTAGTGGATGTCTCACCTGCATCTACATACCTCTATGAATATTACCAGTACAAACGACAACAGAATGAAGGCTAACTAGTTACTCCACATGGAGCCAAGCACTTCACATGGATCACTTGATGTCATCCTCTCAAAAACTTCATTTTACAGAGGAAAAGCAAAACAAGAAAACCAGAAACAACACAACAAAATAGAAGCCAAGGGAAGGGAAGAAAGTTGCCCAAGGTCACGAACTAGGGGAGTGGCGGAACCTGGATCAGAACCCTATCAATGTGACCTAACCATTGGGAACAGGGGTTTCTGCTGAAGAAGATTGTCCAAAGTTGCACCTTTTAAGCGATATCCTGACATGAGGGAAAGATGATAGAGCAGTTGTTCTTAACTAGAGAACATTCTGCAATGTCTGGTGACATTTCTGTTGTCACAACTGGGGTGTTCCTACTGGCATCCAGGGGGGAGAGCCCAGGGATGCTAACCATCCTGCAAAGCACAAGAAGCCCCCACAACAAAGAATTACCAGGTCCAATGTGCTAACACCAAGGATGAGAAATTCTGCGTTCGAGAAGTCAGTACAAAGCAAGACTGTGAGAAGCCAGTAAAGGGTGTTAGCTGTTTAGGTGCTTTCTCACCAACTGCGTAGGTCCCTCTGCCTCCCCTCTTCCTACCACCCTCAAGCCCACCGCCTCTCCCACCCCAAGCAAAGCTGCAAACTCTTACCCACCACCCACACTGCCTTCCCAGCACAAAGCACAAACAGGAACTCATTATCTTCTATCTCAAAACGTTCCCATCCCATGCTCTTTATCATGGTTAAAAATACCACCCTCCGCCTCCTCCTTCTCACAGGTGAGTGCCATTGTCCCCCTGCGTGTGCTCACCACCGCCCCCCACCCTATCTTCACCCATCAGTCATCAAACTGTGTCTCTTCTGGCTCCCAAAGTCCATCCTGCTCATCCTCTCCTTTGCCACTTGACTAACCTACTTTGGGTCAAAATAGTGTCTCATGCCATTTCTTTCCCCAGTTATGAGACTGATACCACTTTGTATTCATCCACATTGGAATGAATTGTTTTTACCCAGAGCATGAATGTCATGAGGAATTAAACCACGGGGCCTTAAGAGCCCACCTAACTCCTAGTCAAGGATTCCGGGATCAGCTCACCAAGGAACTTGAGTCTGTCTTTGTCCCCTGGCCCTCTGCTCTGGTGGACAAGGTGGCTCCCCTCTGGTCCAGGCCTCGTCCCACCCCCCACCCATCCCTCCTCATCCTCACCACCTGTTCCATCAGTGTGCCCACCCTCCCTCTTCGCCCTCTCCCACTCTCCTGGGACCTTCCCATCAACCACAGATGCTCACTCACCCACCCGTCTTTACAGAATCCTCCCCTCACCTCCCACTAGCTAGACAGCCTTGTTTCTGAAAAGAGTAGTCTACACTTGTTATCTCCCACTCGCTCCTCAACCCACTGCAATCTGGCTTCCAATCCCTCCACTCCATTGAAACAGCTCTGGCAAAAATTATCAGTCTTCTAATTGTCAAATAAAATGCATATCTGCATTCCAATCCTTATCTGACTGAACTCTGGGGGCATTTGAGTATTGGCCATTCCTGACTTTTAGAAGAAATTTCTTCCCTTACCCTTGGTTTTCCATCCACTTCCCTTCTAGGCTCCTCCCTCTCAGTCTTCTTCGTAAGCCCCTCTTCCTCTGCCTACGGTGTCCCTCCGAGATCAATCCTCATCCCAGATCTTCTCAGTCCACACATTCCGCTCGAGTGAACTCACCCACAGCTTGCACTCATAGCTTTAACCACCAAGAGCTGCAGTATAGGGCAGTGGTTAAGAGTCTGAACTCCAAAGCTCCTCTGGGCACCGTTTGGCCTTGGGCCAGTTACGGAACACTCCTGTGCCTCAGTTTCCTCAACTGTAACATGGTACAAAGCTTTTCAGTCTCATTGCTTTCCATGTCTGAACATGCACCGTTTCCTCAGACCATGCTGAACCTTGTAGTGTTATATTATGTGCCCATACTCATGTTTCATTTTTGCTCAGGCATATAGGAGGTGCCTGGTGAATAAATCTGTGAATAAATGAGTGAATGCAGTCCTGCATTGGGTTCCCCCAGAAATAAACCTTGAGATAAGGAATTGGGTGCAGCTAGTTTATTTGGGAGGTGATTGATCCCAGGGAGAATGAATGAATGGGAGAGAGAGGAAGGAGACAAATGGCATAAAGAGTGAATTAACAGGAGGATTACTAATGGGGGCAAGTGGACCCGATTCCACTGGGGATCCCCTGAGGAACTATGCTGAAAGCATGTTAACATGATCTATGAACTAGGAAGTGGGCTCTCACCAGACACCAAATCTGTTCGGACGTATCTCAGACTTCCCAGCCTCCAAAACTGTGAGAAATGAACCTGTGTTGTTTATAAGTCACCTTGTCTATGGTATTCTGTTATAGCAGTCCAAACTGACTAAGACACCACCATCCCCCCACCCCCACCCCATGCTGATTTAGGAAACTTCCCCATGCTCTCTACAGCCCCAAGACACCCTGGGCATACCTCTGTGAGAGTCATCCTCTCCCTGCTTTCTAAATAGAACTTCCTGATCTGTCTTTGTTGGAGGGCAAGAATAGTTCATCTCTGCAGATCTAATGCCCAGAAGATTTCTGAGCACATTACAGGCACTTACCGAATGCCTTTTAATGAATTCCAGTTCACCTTGCTCAGGGCCCCACTCAGAGTAAGTGGTCAATAAATGTAGGCTCCTTTCCTTTCCCTTCAAGTCAAAGAGTTTGCCATCTGACTTGGGAGAGCACTCAACGAGCAAGCATATAATGTGATAAATATGTTCTTGAAATGAACAGAAGTGCTGGGGGAGCACAAAGGAGGGAGCAATTAACTGGGACTGTCCCAATGAGACTGCAGTTACATCATCTGGCAGTCTTAATTACTTATAGCTTTAACTTTCCAGCACCATTAATAGAGCCATCTAGTGCTTCTTCCATTATCCTGGGCTTTCTCATTTGAGCACCTCTCCACCAAAGCGGAAGATACAGGGAGCTAAGGGACAGAGTGATCCGGTCACTGTAATCTTGTTTGTCCCTTTCATTCATCTGACATGTTTTTGTTGAGGTTCTCCTATGGGCCAGCCTCTTCTTGGCCCTGGCATCCGGGAGTGATGGAGACAAGCAGCAGTCTGCTCTGATGCAGTTTACCCACACAGGGGAAGACAGATGATAAATAAGCAGCCAAACAGGATAAATTAAGTAGCGGTAGGGCCTCTGAAGCAGTGAAACAGGGCATGTGATGTGGGAGAGAGGTAGGGGTGGAAGTAGGTGCCAAAGACAAGTAGATCAAATGGCTGGGGAAAACCCCCTTTGAGGAGCTGACTTCTGAGCTGTGAGCTGAGTGCCAAGAACAGCCAAATGGAGATTCTTCCAGGAAGAGGGAACAGCAGCTGCAAAGGGCCTGGGGCAGGACCCCGGACTCCTGGTGCCAAGCCTAGAGTTTGTCTCACTGCTTCTCACCACTGAAAAAGAGCTGCAGAAAAGGACAAACTTGGGTCTAAAACTGATGTCTGGTCCTGACGTGGAGTAGAAGGGCTGATACCCAATTTTCCGCCCACAGCAGGTTCATTTCAAGCTTCCGTTTTCACTCATTGGGCATGTTGTTCCCTCTTCAAAGTCTGACTGGGTTTCAAAGGAATTTGAAAGACTTAGAGCAAAGCCACCAAGCTGCATCCTCCAGGTAGAAACCCCTAAATGTGGCATGTTTGTGGGAAACCACAGTGAATCATTCCCACTGGCTGCCCAGTCCTGGCCTGACTGGACAGAGATTTACTTTGCTTTTCTCAAACTTCGTGAAGCCTCTCCAGACTTTTAAAGAAACCCCCACAGTGTCCTGACTTTTGGATTAAGAGCAAAATCCCAAATTCCGTGAGGTCTGTGAGTTTCAGATGTCACCAGAAGGGGGTCTGCCATAGCCACCAACCTTTTCCTCTGCAGAGAGCAGTTTCTGAAATGCTGCAAAGAAAAATAATCACTTAGTGATTAGGAAGAAAATGAACATCTAAGGTTTTGTAAGCAGGCACAGATAGGCACAGCACACACCCCGTGAGTTAAAACCTTCCTTTCTCAGATGTCTCTCATGGTACTAAGAACAATCATGGCTATCATTTATTTGAGCATTTACAATGTGTCAGTCCCTGTCTAAACATTTGGTTTCCAAATCAAACCTGTAAGGGTAGCATTACCACCTCATTTCACATTTGAGGAAATGAAGGCTCAGAGAAGTTCTGTGACTTACCCAAGATAACACAGCCAAGAAAAAAGAAGGCGAAGTCCGGATTCCAACCGGCATCAGAGTCTGGAATCCAGACTATTACCGTCCCTACTCTCCTGGACCGAGAAAATTCCTGCCCCTGCCATTGGACAAAAATGAGGAAATTAGCAGCGGGGAAGCAGTGAAAGGGGGCAGCCAGGTAAAGTCATTTCTCTTACTGAAAACAGGGGACAGGGCCAGGAGATGGCAAGTTCATCCTCCGCAGAACCGGAGAGGGCAAGTCCCTCTCCTGGTGTCGGGAGGGGTGGGGTGGGGGGGCTCCGAAAGGCCGCTGCCAAGGCCAAGGTTTTATCTGGGCACATCCTGGCCCTTCCACCTCTGGGCAGCGAGCAGGCAGGGGCCGGCGGGGGCGCGGGGCGTGCGGCCGAGCGGGAGGACGCCGAGCCCGGCCCGGCGCGCCGCCGCCCGAGTCCGCCGCGCCCCCCGCCTGGTGCCGGCGGGCCAAGGGTTAAGCGAGGCGGGAGCCCCCGGCGCGGAGCGGCCGCGGGGCCGGGAATGCTTAGTCAGGATTCCGATTTCCTGTCGAAGTGTTGGGATTTCCTGCAGCCCGCGCCCGCCGCCGCCGCCGAGCGGGAGCGTCCGAGCCGCCCGCGCCGCCGCGGCCTCCTCCCCTCGGCACATGGTCGCCCGCCCCTTCCTGCGCCGCGCTCGGCTCCCGCGCCTCGCCGCCGCCGCCGCTCCCGGCCGCCGCCCGCCCTCCGTCCCCAGGGCCGCCCGCGCCCGGCTGAGGGCTGCGGCGCGCGCGAGCCATGGAATAATGCCCAGCGGCCCGCCCGGTCCCGGTGAGTTGCGGGGCGCCCTGGGTCGTCCGCGCGCCCCTGCCCGGCCCCCCGCGCCCAGAGGCGCGGGGCGGACTGCGGGCTGCGCCTCCCGGCGGGGCGCCCCGGACGCGGGAGGGCGCGGGCCGCCGGCTCCCGGGGGCCGCTCTGGGGGGCACCGACACGCGGCGGGCGGGGGGGGGGGCGGTGGTTCCGCGCGCCCTCCCGGGGAGGCGCCGGGCCCGCCGGTGGGGCGCCCTCCCGGCATTGTCTCTCTGGGCGGCGGAGGAAAGTTCCCCGCCGTTCCTGGAAGGGCGGCCTGGCCCCGCGTTGCCCGGCCCCGGCCCCCCGCCCTGGCTTGGACACGGCGCTGCCAGGCAGGCCCCAGGCCACTTGCTTTAAGCAAGTGAGACGAAACGAAAGGTGGGGGGTGGGGGGGAAGATTCCCAGCCGGGGCTTGGGGTTTGCTCACGGAAGACTGGGAAGTAGCTTGTGTTTTTCCCGCTTGTACCATATTGGGACTTGCTGCATTTTCTGAGAGCGACGAGAAGTTTAAGAGAAAAAAGAAACTCGCTGGCGTCTGGTATCCTGCGGTTTTCATACGACCCGAGAGTTCTCAGGCATTCCTAGAGCGGTTTCCTTTAATAATTGATTCTTCCACTAGTGCAGGGGGATGGATAGCCGACTTCAGACCATCCCGTCTTCAGCGGGAGCTCAGGTTTACCTGCACTGATCGGAAAGAACAAGAACTTTCTTCTACTCTTCCGGTAGACTCTATCAGGTTGTCTTGGCAAGATACTTGATTCCGGGATGACAGCTGGGCCAGAGTTGCTGAGTACTTGAGGCCAGTTTTATCTCTGTTGAACCCTTCACCCCAAGGCCTTTCTGTTTTGCGATTGGTGGTCCACTGTTCAGCAAAAAGATGCAGGTATTTTGGAAAACAGCAGATCTCAACAGTTCAGAAAGAAAAACGATCTTCCATCACCACTGTTTCAACCCCTTGTTGTTGGGCATACGAGGCTGGGAGCTAGCTTACCCAAGTGGCATGGCCAGTCCTAAGACTCCCAGCCCAGTGCTCCTTTCATTATGGCAGTTTCTGTTCTGGCAGCATGAGACATTTGGAAATAGGTCTTATTTGCATTATAACCTTTGTTGTTTTCCTGTCTTCCCTTGTTCTGTCTTATCTATTACTGCTGCTATTTTTGAGATAAGTGGTTATCTCAAACTTGGTATTTTGAGAGAGTGAGTTAAAAAAAAATTCCCTAACCCCTACTGTTCAGCCACCAAATGGCTCTGAAACCTAAAATGGGTGGCTTATTACCTAGGGAATTACTTTTCTGTATCCCATTCTTTTGTGCGAAATAGAAACTTCCATGAAAATAGAAAAAGGGTGGTGTCTTAGCACAAAATGTACCCTATGGTGTTCTCTGGACTTGATTTTCAGCCCTCCTATATCTTGTGAGCTAAGCAGCCCATCTATTTTTCTCCTGATGAGAGCTCCGAATGGCTGGTTTTTCATTTTTAGTATGTGATAATGTCGGAGAGAAAGGACTTGTTCACAGGCTTGCCATTTGGTGAAGGAAATTGAAATTCTCTCCACCTCTCACCAGCCACAGTGAGCCAGATTTTTGACATCAGTCAGAGCCTTGCAGGCCCAAAAATGAATGTGTGCATCCAAATGGGGCCCTCCCTCGCCCAGCGCGAGGACCCACCTCCCAGCTGGCATCTCCACACGGCAACCCACAGGGCTGACGTCTAAAGGAAAAAGGGAACCCGTGTTACCTGGAACAGTGTGGTTCCTGCGTTTTCCCTGTAGGTTCTCAGCTGTGTTTGACTGGGTCCTGACACCCCATCCTCATTTTTCCCTCTCTTGTTTCCTCACACTTCTCTTCTAGTCGCTATATCTGGCATGCGCTCGAAAAGAAGTCTTTCCTGTAGGATGCACAGATGATCCCCACATAAGCAGTAGTGGCAAGGACAGCTAACATTTACTGAGCACTTGCTATATGTCCTAGGCATGTCACCTCCTAAGAAGTCCCAAGGAGGAGAGGGAACTCCTTTGGGAGCCTTGCCCAGGAAGGATGCCACTTTTCAGATTCATCTGGAATTGACTCATTCTTTCATTCATTCAGTACACGTTTGCTAAGTGGCTCCCCCGTGGGAGGTGCCAGTCCTGCAAAGATGAATAGGACCCTGTGTTCAAGGCCTTCTGTTTCCAGCCTCATCCTTTTGTGTCAGCGTCACACTTGCTCTTTTGGTTAGTCAGTTCAACAAGCCCATAGTGAGCACCTGCTCCGTGCTAGCACTGGGTAAAGTCCTGAGGATACAGTGCTGAGCAAGACAGGCCCAGCCCCGCCCTCAGGGAGCTTGCATTCCAGTGGAGGGGCTAGGCCAAGCAGAGAAGCACCGAAAAGATGGTGATTTTTGTTAGCCGAAATCATGACCAAAGCGAAGTGGGGTGCGGGTGGAAATGGGGGTGGTCCTAGTTTCGCTAGGGAAAAGCCTCTCTGAGACTGAAGACTTGAGAAGAAACTGGCTAGGCAGAGAGGTTGCAGGGGAGGGCATTCCAGGCAGAGGGATCAGAATGTGCAGCCTCCTGTGCGTGAAAGGGCTGGATGTATTCCTGGGAGTCAGGGAAGTTGGGGGGTGGGTGGGTAAGGGGGTTGGGCTGGGCAGAGTGTAAGGGAGAGATGGGGAGAATGGCAGAAGGTGAGGTTTCAGAGGGAGGCAGGTTCTAAGCCATGCTGGGGAGGTACCCCCACCCTCTCCCCGAAGTACAGAGGGAAAGTAGGGCTGAGTTTGGGCTCCGGAGTGCGATCTGATTGACATTTTTCAGAGGTTACTTTTACTGCTTTATGAAGAGTTGATCACAGCAGAGTGGAAGCAGGGAGACCAGTTTTCTGAATCCAGAAAAGTTGGTGGCGGCTTAGACCAGTGGGGGTGGAGGGAAGTGGGAGTGACCTGGTTAGAACCTGGAGATAGAACTGGTGAGATTTGGTGATGGATGAAATGGGGGTGAGGGCGGGGAGGGACTCGAGGATGACCCCTGGGTTCTGGCATGTACTGCTGGCTGTCATTTGGGAAGACAGGGAAGAATAAAGGTGGAACGCGTTCTGGAGAGGATCAGGTTCCATATTGGCCGTGCTAAGTTGGAGATGTCTAGGGAGACATCCAGGTGGAGATCTCGGGCAGACATGAGGGCTCGTGACCTCGGACCTCAGAGGGTCCCTGTGGACTAGAGACACTAATGTGGAAATGATCAGGCTGTAGCTGAGTCACCAAAGTGCTGGCCAGCACATGCCCTACTGTTTCATTTCTCCGAGGGTCTGCTGATGCTCTTCCTCCTGCCTGGGATGCTCTTCCTCTCTCTCAGGCTAACTCCTGCTCATCTTTGAAAACATACCCGTGTCTTTATCTCCTTGAGGATGCCTCCAGCTCCCCCCGACCCCCAGATCCCTGTGTCTACTTTCATGATAGTATTCAATTGAAGTTATCTTTTTATAGTATCTTATGTTTATGAAAAACTTGTTGCAGCTCTGACACATAGTAAGTGCTCAACAAACGCTAGCTGCTATTATTAGTATTATTGATGGGAGTGATGGAGAGGCATATAAATAAAAATTACATTGGATAAATATAATGATAAATGATGTATTAGTCTCCTCTTCCTGCTCTCATGACCATACACTTAGTGGATTAAACAACACAAATTTATTCTCTTACAGTGCTGGAGGTCAGAAGTCCAAAATGAGTCTCATTGGGCCAAAATCACCGTGTTGGCAGGGCTCTGTTCTTTCTGGAACCTCTAGGGAAGCTTCCCTCCAGAAGGAACAGGGAAGAATCAGAATAGAAGGCCCTAGGGAAGAATCTGTTTCCTTGCCTGTTCCAGCTTCTAGAGGCTTCCTACATATGTTGGCCCATGGTCTCCTTCCTCCATCTTCAAAGCCAGCAATGTTGGTCTGAGTCCTTCTCATGCTACCATCTCTCTCGTTCTCCCTCCTGGCTCCCTGTTCCACTTTTAAGGAAGCTTTTGAGTATATCAGGCCACCTGTATAATCTAGAATGTTCTCCCTATTTTAAGGTCCAGCGATTAGCAACTTTAATCCCATCTTCCCCCTTAATTCCCTATTGCCACATACCCCATGTAAGCTGGCACATTCGCACATCCTGGGGATTAGGATGTGGACATCTTTGGGGGCTGGTATGGGAAGGTATTATGGGAGTCCTGGGGTCAGGCTCCACTCATATCTTCACTGTCCTCTCGAATATTCATCCTTCATGCAAGCTTTCCTCCTTGCCCAGCTTTATATGAGAATGCCTGGTTGAGGATTCATGTCACTGTGCTTTCTTTGGGCTGCAGGCCAAACTGTTCACTTCAACACAGGGACACTAATTTTTCTCTCCCTGCCTCAAGGATAATTTAAGTCCAACCGCCAGGAGGGTGCCTGGGTGGCTCAGTTGGTCAAGTGCCCAACTCTTGATTTCGGAGGTCATAATCTCCGGGTTGTGAGACTGAGCCCCATGTTGGGCTCCGTGCTGGGTGTGGAGCCTGCTTAAAAGTCTCTTTCTCCCTCTTCCTCTGCCCCTCCCCCCGTTCACGCTCTCATTCTCTCTTTCTCTAAAAAAAAAAAAAAAAATCCAACCCCCAAAAGCCCTCTCCTCACCCACCTACTTTGTATCCACTCCCAGGAAGGGCTGGGAGGGGACCTGGGTGGATCAGTCGGTTAAGCGTCTGCCTTCGGCCCAGGTCATGGTCCCAGGGTCCTGGGATCGAGCCCCACATTGGGGTCCCTGCTCAGCGGGAAGCCTGCTTCTCCCTTTCCCTCTCTCCCTGTTCATGCTCTCTGTCACTATTTCTCTCTCTCAAGTAAATAAATAAAATCTTTTAGAAAAAAGAAAGAAAGGGCTGAGGAGCATGAAGGGTTGGTACTCTCTTTGAGTCCGCTATGGCTGATTTCCGGACACAGTGAATCCCAGCGCTGTGCGTGCCTTTTATGCAGCTGAAACCTCGGTTCCAGAGCCACAGCTAGTGTCCCCAGCCTCTGCCAGCCCTGTTCCCAAAGCAGGCCACAAGCACGCTCAGGAGAGAGCATGTGGTTCCGTCAGGACAAATCCATCTAAACCACTAGGGGAAAAAGTGAGTAGAGGGCCTGACCTGGCGGTGTGCGGCAGGTGGCCCCATCTTCTGAGAGTCAGGGAAACACACCGTGATGTGTTGTGAAGCCACATCGCAGTGAGGGGGTAATTAAGACCAGATTTCTAACATCCTCTGGGTTATTTGGAGAAAATGGGTCCTGCCCCGGATACTCCCCAGAAACAGCCGGCTTCCCTGAGACCCTCAGCGTTTTGGAGAGCCGCATGAACTCCACTGGCCACTGGCATGCGGGGTTGCACTGAGGCAGAGGTCTCTTCCTGCCTGAGCTTTCCCTGCCAGCTTTGTCCGGCCCCATCCTTGGAAATGCCACAGACTAACTCATCTTGTAATATTTTTGGCATTTCCTCTTCCTTTACGGCTTTAAGTCAGGAAATGCGAAAGGCACAGAGTCAGAAAAACAGAAGAGCGAGCGAGCTGTGTCTCGGGATCCCTCCTCTGGAGTCTGGTTACACTTGGGACAAAGAAGAGTGTGTGCGGTCCGCGCTTCCCCCAGATGTGGCGGGGGCTCTGGAGGACCACGCCGGGTGCAGATCCTCCTCCGTGGGCAGAGTAGGAAGGAGGAAGTCAAGACGACGCCTGCTGTGGCTTCTGGGGAATGGCTTGCATTTCCCTCATCAAGGCTAATTGTGAGTTTCGCGGCAGGCCTGCCGCCTTCACAGGACTCCACCTGTGTGCGACACTACTGTGTGTGCGTTTGGTTGTAGTTTTGTACCGAAATAATTATCTTTGCAAGTAGAAACGGAGAAAGAGGGCTCAAGTAAAAATCCGTGATATATGCAACTTGCCCTCAAATGGTTCAGAAAAATAATGACAGATATTGTAAAAATTTAGCGCGAGTGAGGGGAAAGAGAAGGAAAAAGCCCATGGAATGAAATGTTCACTCTAGGTAAGCTCAGGCAGAGGGCTTATGGGGGCTGTTGACACTATTTCTCATTCTTGAAACTATTTCCAAGCAAAAAGGCTTTTGCAGATGGGAGGGGGGGGGAAAAGAATGCTCAACCATGCCTCTGTAATTGTGACCTTGACAGATAAAGGGTGGCTCCAAAGCAGGGTCAGTGGACAGGAAACCAGAGGATTCGGAGGCCTGCTACTGACCCTGCCTTTCCTTCTGCTCTTGCACTTTGTGTACCCAACTGAGAGGATGTCAGAAAAGCACCCCTTGCAAGGGATTCCGTGAACGGGAGCTTTACGACAGCCATCTTGTGTGGAAGCGTGTTTGTTCACGTGGTTGCCTCTCCCTCAGACTGAGCACCTCCACCCCCTGTGCCTGGCCCGAGCGCATGGCCCGGCACTGTCCAGGGAGTCTCAGTCAAGTGCCTCGGCTTTATTGTTCAGCAGTGTTGCCATGTTCGTTGAGTTTTCTCATTATTGAGCTTTTATTTTCAATGACTACATTTTCCTTCTAGAAATTCTTGTTGGTTGGTTCTCTTTCAGATCATACTGGCCTTTTGTCTTGCTCTTTCTTTAGGGTTTCTCTTCCTTACCTCATACCTTTGTTTTAAAGGTACTGACATTCTCTTTCGAGTTGCCCCATTATGTTCATTCTAAAGGAGCCGGTTCGCATTTCCTGCAAACTTCCTGCCAAGGTAGCTCATACTCCTGAGTCTCACCTCTTCTGGGTAGGAGAAGTGTCTCTGCAGAGTGGTTTTATGTTCTAGTAGGGGCTCCAAGGGTTTCCTGGATCCCGGACTAGTGGTAGCTTTAGGGCCTGCGATGTTTAACACCAGGCTGGAGGTGTAGGTTTGGGCTCTGTGCCCACAACTAGGGCTTTAACGTTTGCACAGAAGCCTTCTCCCCCACCCAGACCCTGAGGCAGGCAGAAGCATTCTTGCCATTTCTCTGCACTGAAAGAAGGGAGGAGGAAGAGTTCAGGCCCTCTTTCAGAAGAGGCTGGGGTCCCTGTGGGGTCCTAGCTTTGTAGAGGGGTCTCAGCTCTCCTGTACTTCTATAGATGCCAAGCAGAGATCAGCCAGCCTCACATATTCAGTCTTCTTTTTCAGACTAGGAAGAGGAAGAACATTTACAAGAAGGTAAAAATTGCCATTTTGAGAAAAGAAAACCAGAATCCCCATATCAGAACAGTAGCAACGAAAAGATTTAATTCCGATCAGCAAGCACTTACTGAGCACCTCTGTTTGCCTTGCAGAATGGGGTGGGGGCACGTTGGGGCTGGGTCTTAAAATGCCTGTTCATCGTTGTAATCCCCAGCACAGAGCAGACCGCAAATGTTTAGGAAAAATGGAAGCAAGCAAGAAAGGAAATTAATGTGGTTGAAGAAGACATACTAATGCAGAAAACAGAATACAGTCGTGAAAAGTAGCACTGAATGGTGACTCAGAATTCCGAGTTCTAGTCCAGGAACTCATATTGACTAGTTACGGGACCTTGATGAGCAGTCACTCCCCCCTTGGAATCACACTCTCTCATCTGCGTAAAGGTGGTAGCTCCTGGCCCAGTTACAGTGAGAGCAAGAGTGGGGAGGTGGGAGCTTCAGAGGGTGAAGCATTTTTCTTGTCTTCGAGGCCCATGGGGCAGTGTGTCCTCCAAGGGCACCTTGCTTTGAAGGCTCCCTCTGCCTTGCCTCACGACCACTAGGGACACTGGGTTTTCCGGAGAAGGGCAGCAAGCATTTCAAATCCTCAAAGCTTGTTCAAACTAAGGGGTCTTTGATGTATGGTCAGTGGTTGGGCATTTGGGTGTTGGGCTGGCATGTGTCTCGTACGATATTCTTTCCCTTAGAAGCTCCCCCTGGGACCCTACGAATGAGGGCCGAGGTGCCCCTAAGAGATGCAGGATGGATGTGCATTGCACTGCCTTCATAACCTTTGACTCCCTGTTCTCTGAGGCTGCTCCTCTGGATGGTGGAACTCATGATCTCCCCAGGGTCTGTCCTTTGACCAGGTCCCTCTTTCGTGCCTGAGGTGATTTGGTGGGTGGAGGATAGGGGCATTTGTCATGATGCAATGTGAAAACCACTGGGCTTAGAATCAATAAGGATAGCTAATATTTCTTGTGCATTAACACATGTCAAGTGCTGTTCTAAGCCGTTTAACCATATAAGCTCATTTAATCCTCATAATAACCCAATAAAATAGGCACTGTTTTTTGTTGGGGGGGGCACTGTTTTTAATCCGCATTTTATACATGAGGAGACAGATACACAGACACTAACTTCTCCAAGGTCCTATAGCTCATGGGGAACAGGATTTTAAGCAAAGGGATCTGTGTTCATTGCCCACACTCTTGACCATGATGCAATATTGCCTCTGAAGACTTGAGTTTGAATTTCATGCCCCAATTCCTCATGTGGCCTTGGGAGAGTCTGCCCTTAGCCTTTCAGAGCTTTTAGGTTCCTCTTCTGTACATTTTGAAGAGTTTGCAGGTTTTAAAAAATGGTGTTAAATAAAACAATATGTATAGAAAGTGGCTTCGTGCTTGGCATATCATGGATACTAAACAAAGTGAGAGAGATTTTTTTTTAAGATTATTTATTTGACAGAGAGAGAGAGAACACAAATGGGGAGTGGCAGGCAGAGGGAGAGGGAGAAGCAGGCTCCCCACTGAGCAGGGAGCCCGACACACGGGGCTCGATCCCAGGACCCTGAGATCATGACCCGAGCTGAAGGCAGACACTTAACCGACTGAGCCACCCAGGTGCCCCAAAAGTGAGTAAGTTCTAAATGGGATAAGAATTTTTGTTTACATGATCAATAGAGGGAGGGCACATGAACGAACAAATTCAATTTAGAGTCTTATCTTTGGTGCACAACTTTCCCTGCATATCCTGCCCTGTGCTGGAGCATCTAGGACACAAAGATGAAAAATCAAAGTTCACGTGCTAGAATTTCTCCTAGTTGATTGGGAGAGAAAGCTAAGTATTTATCATTTTGGACCATGTCTGTCTACACCATAGGAAAGTTACAAAGGAATCGCCCCAAGTATGCAGAGGGAAGACAGTCATCCCAGTGGGGGGCTGGTGGGGGGTCAGATAAAGCTCTGGGGAAAGAGGTGCCATCTGAGCTCACTCTTCAGGATGGGCAGGATTTCAGTTAATGGAGAGTCGGGAAGGGTATTCAAGGCGGAGACTAGCCGGACTGGTCTTTGTTGTAAGAATGTGCTGGTTATTTTTTTGGAGGGCTAAGGAAAATGTTTGTTCAAGGAGAAAGGTAAAGCTCAGTTAAAGTAAAGCAGCTTTTTGGGGTTTCTCTATGGAATGCAGTCATTCCTGATATTCTCTATCCCCCCTCCTGTCACAGAACTCCTGATCTAGAAAAGCCAACTGCAGTGTTGTTTATAGACCTTCCCTTAATAGCCTTTTGCAAGTTTCCTCTCCCTAGGACAGTTACTTCCTCGGACCTAAAATAGAATTGTAGAAGGGTGGAGATGGGTATTTGCAGATCATACTCTATTTTAATGGTACACTTGGAGGTGAGTGGGTGAGAAGGTGTAGCAGACACTTGGTTGCTTATCCAACACCCTTTCCCCTTCTGTGCTCCCAGAACATTAATCTTCAGAAGTTTACCTTCTAGGGGCTTTAGGGAGGTCAGTCCCAGCCCCAGGGGTGAATCACTATGGTCCTGACCCCTTTGCCTGTGATTTGCTTAGGCATGGGCATGTGACACAGGTCTGGCTATGAAATAAGAAGAGAAATTTCTGGGGTTGGGGGGATGGAGAAAGATTTTTCTCCATCTTAAAAGGAGACATTTAGGAAGACAGAGCCTCTCCTGCTATGGGACATAGTGGGGTTGGCATGTGATACCTAGAATGATGGCAGCCGTCTTGGGACCATGAGGGGCCTTGCTTAGGAAGACCTTGTTGAGCCTGTTCAGAACAGAAGGATGGAAGGAACAAGACACTGAAAACCCTAACTTTAGACTATTTTTGAGTTGAGTTTTCTGTTACTCGTAGCCCCAAAATTATTTATATCAGTACACATTGGGATGGCCAGCTTATGTAAAATCCAGATGATTTTTGGTCCATTATACCACCCCCCCAACACACACTTACCCCTTGTGTGAAATACACCGCCAAATCATATACTTTTGTACCTTCACAGTCTTGCTATATTTTTCCACCTGAACTGCCCTTTCCCTAACTTCTCCACCTACTCACATTTTAAAAACTTTAAAAAAAAGTATGGTTCAAATGCACCTTCTCTGAGAAGCCTTTCCCAGTCCTTCCTGTTGTAATTACTTATCTTATTCTTTGGGTACCTATAACATTTGTAGCCCCTCCCTCTCTCCCTCTCCCCCCTCGTTCTTTATTAAGTGCCTACTGAGTAGCCAGCTGCAGTGTTGTACCCTAGCATCATCTTTCATGAATGGGGACAGGCATGCACAGAAACTTGTGAGCCAGTGTGTTTTGTGTGGTCGTGCGGGAACACAAGGTATTACCAGGTGCTTCTAAAGAGGCACCTTGCAGGGAGGGGCAGAGAGGCCTTGTTACAGGGTGTAATCCTTGAGTTGAATATTAAATAATGCATGATTAGCTAGGACAGAGCAAAAAGAAAGGAAGGAAATTCTGGGTGTAGGGACCCACTGAAGCAAGGACATGGATGGTAGAGACAGCCCAGGTTGTGCTAGGAGCTAAGTAACCCTGTGTGGCTGGAACCTAACGTTTGAGGTGGGATGCATTGGGGCTGGAGGAGAAGGCAGGAGGAGTGACATCCAGAAGCTTTGACTTTATCCTGAGACCATGGAGGAAACTTAAAAGGTTTGAGGCAGGGGAGTCTTGTGACACTGTCCTTTAGGATGAGGATTCTGGCTGTGTTGCATTGAGTGGACTAGGTGTGTAGGGCAAGGACTAGAAGCAGGGAGACCATTTTGGATGCTCCTGTAGGAGTCTGGGAGCGAGCCCAGGAGATGGAGGGGAAGGTGCATAGGCAGTCGGATGGGCTGGCCTGGGGACTGATGGGTGAGGGGCCCGGCGAGGAGGGGCTGCTGTTAATGACACTGAGCTTTCTGGCTTGTTTGAGAGGCTGAGTCACGTCTGTGTCGCAAGACTGCAACCTCCTCCAGCTCCCAGCCCTACCAGTCTGTGCATCCCCTGGCATGCTGGGTTCGGGCTGCAGTGGGAGACGGAGGAGGAAGAAGTGAGGCTGCGCCCTCTTCCTTATCTTCTCCTCCCACGACTTTGGCTCTTCGGTTCCTGTTTAAGGGGATCAGGAAGAGGAGCTGTGACATGGTTTTCCTGGTGTCCCTGCTTCCGAGATCTGAGCCTTGAGAAGAGGAAAGACTTTCTTAGGGCCTGTGGCTCATCACCTTTCTTTCTTGCTCATCCCCCAAACCAACCCAATTCTGAATAAACCTATCCCAGCGCCTCTGGTGTAGCCCGTTCTGTGCATGCCCACCGTTCCTCCCTCAGGCCAGGCTTCCGTGCCATCTCTCCTGAATCGTCTAGCCGGTTCCTGGCTCACTGCCCTCCCGTTCGTGTCCTCCATGCTGATGCCAGGGGGAGCTCCTTAAAACCAGATTGGGGTCACCCTGCGGCTTGACAAGCTTCAGTCCCCCCTCCCAGTGCCTAGGTGGTCACGGGAGGAAGAAAGCAGCCCCAGCTTTTCAGCTGCTCAGACCTGGGGTCAGCCCTGGCTCTCTTACTCGCCGAGTGCCCTTGGATGAGCCACTCACCCTGCTGAGCCCGTATCTCTCCACCTGTGAAATGGGCACGAGCTGCCTTATTGAGCGATGGGTGAGGGAGAAAACGTATTACAGGGCCTGCGTGAACACGTGCACACGCACACACACTGAATTTCTCTCTCCCCTACGGTCTTACTCAGCTCAGGGAGTCCTTAGTGCCCACCGCACAGTGGACCAGGTGCTCTTCACGCATGTTTGTCTGATGAATTACTCCTTCAATTTCTTTCAGCTCAGGCTTTGACAACCTCTCTTTCAATAAGTTTGAGAAACTCTCTCAAGTCCTGTAAGGGCCAGAGGGAGTGGGGCCCCAACACTCGGGGCGGGGGGGTGGTTCGTGTGGAGGAGGAAGCGGAAGTGGACTTGGGTGCAGCCTTCCTGACTCCACGCCCTGAGTCAGAGTCTCTCCATTGGCCGCTCTGTGACTTCCAGGAGCTGCCTCCTGGGGCGGGTTGCCAGGGTTCAGGAATGTGCCATCCCGAAAAAGGGTGAGGCCGTCCCCGCAGTTCTTACAGACAACAGCAAACACACAAGTTTGCGTAAGCAGGGCCCCGTGAATTAGTGATGTATATGCGTGCTTTTCGGAAAGAGTGTCAATGGACGTAACATGTGTATGTGTGGGGTGTTCCCATCCTGGAAGAAGCTGGGAGTTGGCTGGGGTAAATTGAGTTCAGTGATGACATTTTAAGCTCCTGGTTTGAAGGCAGCCACAGTGCTGAGTATTTGCAGAGGGGAGTCGTGTTGGAGCGGAAACAGAAAGGCTGCAGAGGGTAATCACCTCGTCAGAAACAGAGGTTCTGTGGTGTAGACGGTTGGTACGAGTTTGGATCCTGGACTTAGGATGAGTCCTGACTCAGCCTTTTACTGGCTGACCTTGGAACTTGCCCACCTCGGGCGGGTCCCGAGCCTCCCTGAGCCTCAGTCTTGCTACTTGTCAAATGGTGAGAATGGGACTTCCATCTCCCGGGGTCATGGGGGGCCCGACCTCTGTGCGGTACACGTGGAGAACAGTGAGAATGGCCTGTGCGTGCCAACTACAAGTGCAGATATGCCCTGACCTAATGATGATGCAGGTTAGAGGTTGAGTTGTACTCTCCAAAAAAGGTATGTGGAGTCCCAGCCCCCAGGACTTCAGAACACGACCTCATGTGAAAATAAGGTCTCTGTAGAGGTCATCAAGTTAAAATGAGGTCGTTAGGGTGGGTCCTAATCCAGTGTGACCCGTGTCCTTATAAAAAGGGGAACTTGGGATGCAGTGACAGGCAGGTGCGCACAGAGAGAAGCTGAACCATAGACCCAGGGAGAGGCCGCCGTGTGACTGGAACGATGCATCCGTAAGCCAGGGAGCCTCAGGGGCTGCCACCAACCCCCACCCATGAGGGAGAGGCAGGGAAGGATTCTCCCTGGCGGCCTCAGAGGCCGGGGTGGCCTGCTGACACCTTGATTTCAGACTTCTGGTGTCCAGAGCTGTGAGAGAGTGAATTTCTGTTGTTTTAAGGCACCTTGCCATTGGTGCTCTGCGGTGGCAGCCCCAGAAATCTCAGACTGACCCAAAGGAGGTGCAGGTGTCTGGAGATGGGCCTGTGGCATTCATTCAGCTAGCGCTGGCCTGAATCTAGCCTCCGCTTGTCTGTTCTCGTCGTGCCTCCAAGTGGCACTTGTCGAGAACTTCCCCGATGTCACTCTGGGAGCAGGAGGTTAGAAGTCTGTGCTCCCAGCCTAGATGCTGAGAGGGACACTAAGGGGCAGCTCGTCAGGAGGTGAAGTGACTGTCCATCTGCCGTGTGACTGTATTGAGAAGGGCATCCGTGGAGCAGACCAGGGGTGAGGGGGGCTTTGGGGCCAAAGGCAGAGACTGGCACAGGACAGCAGCCACGGCCAGGGTGTGCCAGGGATGGGAGGACGGTTCCGTGTGTGGGATGGGGAAAGGGTGCTCCCCGGGGACTCAGGGAGCAGAAGCACCCAGAGTCTGGAAAAGTGAGCAGGGACAAGATTGGGGAGGAGGTTGGCCCTAATCCTGTGTCCAGGACAGCAAGATTTGTGGTTCTGTGCTTTAGAAACACCCCTCGAGTGGGGCTCAGCTGTGCCTGCTTCATCTCCGACCTGTGCGCCAGCCTCCCGGTGTGGTGTGCACGGACAGGAAGTTCAGATGGGAGGGAAAAAACCCGAGCTTAAAGCAGGGGCAGAGTAACAGTCAAGAGCTGTGCTGGGTCGTAGAGACAGTGTTGTGGTAGAAAGGGTGACGCCGTGGGCATGAGAGTCCTGGGTCAGAGTCCTGGGTGAGAATGATCGCTCTGCCCTTGCTTTGGGACCCACCTTTCTGTGCGGAGCAGGGATTAAAATGAGCTCATCTAGGACAAGTGTGTGGCACCTGGGAGGCCCTGAATAATAAAAGTTGGTTTCTTCTCCACTTAACCCTGGAACTCTGGAAAAGGGCTTTGTGCTGCTTATAAAACCCAATAATCATAGGTGGGTTCTTTCTTGAGGTGGCGTCTGGAAAGGCCTGCACTTCATGGGAGCAAAGTCACTGTCAGAAAGGTGGGGGTTGGGGGTCCCTAGGAGGAAGGGGTGAGATGTGGGGGCTCCCAGAAGGCCTTAATAATGCTTATTGGCAGGAATAACACTCATGTCTTCATTGCTCTCCTATTACTTAGAATATTGCAGAAAAGCAGGTAAAGACTTCTCAGCTTTGGATGACTTAAAAATAGTCCTTGGATACAGAGTGGCCAAGCTATTTGCCCCATGACCCCTTCTGCTGAAGTGCCCCTTCCCCACCCACCCCTCCTCTGCCCCCCTGCCCAGCGATGACTCTCAGGCATCCTCCTCCCAGCCACTCTGGCTACAAACCTTGGTATTTATTACACACTTATTTGAGTTTCCACTGCACACCAGCTTTATTCTAGGGGCTGGGCAACAGCAGTGAACACAACGGGAAAATCCCTGTCCTCATGGAGCTAATGTTCCAACTGGAGAGACGGACAGCAAACAGACATCAAATGTATGGATAGGAGATGGTGAAAAGTGCTTTTGGGGAAAAATTCACTGGAAAGGAGACTGGGGAGTGCTGAGGGGATGTGCTCTGTCAAATAGAGTGTTCAAGGAAACTCTCCCTGAAAAGGTGACATTTGAGCAATGATCAAAAAGGAGCTGAGGGAGTGATCTTGTGGCAGTCTGGGGTAAAATGTGCCCTAGACAGTGGGGATAGCCAGTGCAAAGGCCCTGGGGTAGCTGCGTGTGGGACCATGTTCAAGGAACCTCAAGGGGGCCAATGTGGCATAGAGTGAGTGATGGGGCAGTTTTTGATCAGGGAAAAAGGTGGTGGCATGGGTGGGGGACATGACCTTGTTGGGCATTTTAGGGATTTTGCTTTTATACTAAGCAAAGAAGGAAGCTCTTCAAGGGTTTTTTTTTTTTTTTTTTTTAAAGATTTTATTTATTTATTTG
>NW_022589721.1:24209975-24309549 GCF_004348235.1 Phoca vitulina | reverse complement strand
TTTTTAAAGATTTTATTTATTTATTTGACAGAGAGAGAGAGAGCGAGAGCAGGAGCACAAGCAGGAGGAGTGGGAGAGGGAGAAGCAGGCTTCCTGCTGAGCAGGGAGCCCGATGTGGGACTCGATCCCAGGACCCTGGGATCATGACCTGAGCCGAAGGCAGACGCTTAACGACTGAGCCACCCAGGCGCCCACTTTTTTTTTTTTTTTTTTTAACCAGGATCCTGCTGTCTGCTGTTCTAGAGAATGGGTTAGAGGGGGCAGGAGTAGAAGAGAGATGGTTAGGAGCCTGTTGGAACAATGTAGGCAGAAGGCGAAGGTGGCCTGGACCAGATGGAAGCAGTGGAAGAGGGGTGGATTTAGGGATCCCCACCCCTCAGCTCATCTGAACCATCCCCAAGCCGTGTTGGTTCTACTTCAGCCATCCCTGGGAGAATGGGAGAACTTCGTAGGTACTATACACCAAGTCCACTAACTAGATTGAGCTCCTTAAGGACAGTGATGCACCCCCTTTCTCAGGTGTCCCTGGCACCTAGCCCAGTGCCTGACATAAACCATAGCCACTTTTCATGTTTGTTAAATAGGTAATGGACCTGTCATTCCCTGATGCCTAAGATAGGGTTTAGAGCCGTCTCTGGTGCCCCCAGTATCCCTCTGTGCTTACCCTTATCCAGACATCCATCACACTGATCTGTCCTAGTCCCTTACCTCTGCTGGTCTCTGAGCCCCAGGAGGCCAGCACGTTTTGTCCACTCCAGTGAGAGTGTTGCACAAGCGAGTGCCTGCCATGCGGCAGGTGCTCTGGAAGGGCTCTTGTGAGTCCCTCTCACACCTGCAGAGAGCTGAGTGTGACAACCAGTGTGGGTTCTGATCCCAGCGTGTCTCCGGGAGGATTAAATTGTTCAAAAGCCTGGAGCCTGCAAGGTGGCTCCGGGTCTTCTGAAGGGAAAGACGAGGACAGAGAGGTGGAGAGGCTTGCCGTTGGAGTTGGTGTGCCCACGGGCCCTTGGCCAGGGGGGTGGTCTCCAGGGCTTGTCTACACTGGGGAGGTTGTGGGTGACTTCAGCAGGAGCCTGGGGAGCCTGGTGGCCAATGAGCCAGCACTCTCCTGGGCTGGGAGACCCAGACTGACTGGGACGGTGTATCCATAAATTCGTGTTGGCTGGATTCTGCCTGTAGAGACCAGAGAGTGGATGGCCACGGTCCCGTGTGAGAGCGTCGTGCACTGCTCCCCATTTCCCAGCTCAGCTCCGGGTTATTTTTTGTTTTTTATCCTCCAGGCCCTTTATACTTTTTCAGTTAATTTTTAAATTATATTTCTATAGTGTCTTTATTGAGGTATAATTCATATACCACATAATTCATCCATTCCAAGTGCAGAAGGTGGTGGTTCTTAGTAGAGTCCTGGGGTTGTGCACCCCTCAGTACACTCAACTTTAGAACATTTTCATCACCCAGTCCGTACTCCCCAGTAGCTGTCACTCCTCATTTCCCCCAACTCTTCACCCCCAGCCATAGGCAGCCACTAACTATGCACATTCCTACACCCCCACCCCTGCTGGATCTAAACATAATACGAGCTCATAATAAAATCCAGAAAGAACAGGAAAAAGTAGAGTGGAAGATGGTGATCTCCAGCCACTGAGAGATGACTACTATGCAGATAGACTCTCAGCTACCTGGTTTCTGCAGACGGTGACAAAATCTTATACAAGTACTTTAGTAATCTGATTTTTTTCCAGTTAATATATTGGGAGTCTCCCCGTGAATAAATTTTTACATTATCATTTTTGATGGCTATGGGCATACCATAATTTACTTCATTGATTCCTTATTGGTAGACATTTAGGTTGCTTCTGATTTTTGCATTTATATACTTGTCCATATATTTACTTATGAGAAATTCTTAGAGCTGGAATTGCTGTCTTAAAGTATCATATGTATTGCCAGACTGTGTTTCAGAAAACTTTACCAATCTCTATTTCCCAGAGCAGTTCCTTGAGACTGCATATTTCTTGAAACCCATGTTAGACATGAACACTGTCAATTGTATTAGTCTTTGCACAGCTGATAGATTAAACAAGAATGTTGGGTTGTTTTTTTTTTAAAGATTTTATTTATTTGAGAGAGAGAGAGCATGAGTGGGGAGAGGGAGAAGCAGGCCCCCCCACCAAGCAGGGAGCCCAATGCAGGGCTCAATCCCAGGGTCCTGGGATCATGACCTGAGCTGAAGGCAGACGCTTAACCAACTGAGCCACCCAGGCGCCCCATGAATGTTGTTTTTATTTGCATTTTTATTTTTCTAAAGATCTATTTCTTTATTTTAGATCAAGAGAGAGCGTGAGCAGGGGGAGGGGCAGAAGGAGAGGGGAAATCTCCAGTAGATTCCCCACTGAGCGCGGAGCCCGATGAGGGGCTTGATCTCACACCCTGAGATCATGACCGGAGCTGAAATCAGGAGTCAGACACTTAACCAAGTGAGCCACCCAGGTGCCCCTTTATTTGCACTTTTAAATTTAATACTGAGGTGGAAGATATTTTCATCTCGTAGGCCTTGGTTTAGGAGTTGTCTGTGTGCATCTTTTGCTCATACTTATATTTGGTATACATTTTTTTTTGTTTATTTGTAACAATTCTTTATATATTAAGTTGCCAAGCACCACTTCATTCCAGTTTTAGTATATGTGCTGCCAAAGCGAGCACCCCAGCCACCACTTCAATACCTTATCCTAATATATATTTGTCCCAGAGGTGTTCTGACTCACTTGGTGATAACCGATGCTTATTTGTTGGTATATTAAAGAGAAAAACAGTTTTTGAGAATCAAGAACATGGGTTGCATTCCAATATTCACTCAAACAGGGTTTGTATCTTTGGGAATGTCACTTTCCCTCTCTGGGAAACCTCAGTTTTTTTGTCTATATAATGAGAGGGTTCGCTAATGAGATCAAAGTAAAGAAAAAGGAATTCTTTGATAGTGTGATAATTGTAGAACTCTTGGTCCTCCTATTTATTATCATTGAATTTTAGATATTATGCAATGTTTCTTTAATCAGAATGTCATAAATCAAATAGAAAGTGGCATAAGTATGGGCTATAAAAACTGTTGCAAATTGATCTAGGCCAGTTGGCGATTTAGTTTTATTTAATATTGCACTTTTACATAGACTTGACGTTGCCCTCAATTGTGACCTCAAGCTGCTTGCTCAACCTTGAGGGCCTAGATTGCCTCAGCAGAAAGTGTGGGAGGTGAAGCTGATGGGTATTGAGGTCATTTCCAGCTCTGTCTTTATTATGCCTATTAAGAATAATGGAAAGAATCAGCTGTGAAGAAACCGGGCCTTCAGCCTGCCTGATGACCTGCCCGAGGTACCAGAATAAGCAGGTGACAGCTGGATTTGAACCCAGGACCTGTGCCTCCAAACCTGTGGCTCTTTCCCTGGCTCAAGTGCCTTTATGGGCAGTAAACCTAGATCTGCCATGATCACTGTTGGGCACGGGGGGCTTACTTCAGTGTGCTGAGTCCCCTCAAAGGGGTTGATCTGTGGGAGAGAGTTTTGGGGACACAGGGAAGGAAGAAGGAGGAAGATTACCAGGGAAGTATTTGGATTTCTAAGGACAATGGAATGAGGCTTAGCAGAGGGAACTCAGGGGAAGGAGCAGAGAAGCCCAAGGTAAGTGAGAAGGCAGGAAGATACTCTATGGAAGGCAGAGCACAGGGCAGAGCACAGGGGCCAGGAAATACTGCATGATCGAATCCTCAGGATCTACCTTTGTATCAAGGAGTTGGAAAGCCAGGCCTCATCTGGAGATGCTAGTGCAGGTCATATTCATTTCTCTACAAAGTCATACAGTTATCTGCTCCTGAACTCCTACAAGGCTGCCCTCTCTCCTTCCTCCCCCTCCTTGTCCCCTTCCTCATCCTCCTCCTCCCACTATGACCTCTCCCTCCTCCCCTTCTTCATCCCCCTCATCTCCTTCCCCCTCCTTCTTCCTCTTCTTTCCTCCCCTTCCTCCCTCTCCTCCACCCTGCAGCTTCCATGGGAAATGTTTCCATCCCCCTCACACTTCCTCCCTTTCAGGCCCCCACACCTTTGCTCAGGTGGATCCATCTGCCTTGAATGCCTGTGACATTCGTCTGCTTCAGGAGCCCCTTCACCTGAACCTGAGTGTCTTCCCTCCCAGGAGGCCATTCCTGACCCGCCTGATTCGAAGTAGAATTGAGCATCTCTTTGTCTGTGTCCTCTCTCTACCTGTACAGGCTTTTCTCGAGGCATCTGAAACATTTTAATGACTGGTTTTGTTTACACCTCTGTCTCCCTTATTACTTTGTGGCTTCCTGAGGGCAGATACTGTTATACTGTTACTTTATTTGGAACCTGCAGGATCTAGCATAGGGCCTGGCACGCAGATCGTGTTCAGCTGAAGATTTTTTTGGGTAAATTAATGAAACCTTGTACAATCCACTAGACAGTTCACGCTCAGAAGACTAGAATGGTGTATTAGTAATACAGTGTTAATAGCAGCAGTAACGAATATTCATTTAGCTGCTTAAATACAAAAGATGTTTTGATTTGTTCTTTACTCATGTGAAAGTCCAAAATGGGTATTTCTAGTTCAGTGGTGGCTTTCCATGATGGGGTGACTCACAGACCTGGGCTTCTCCCACCGTTGTGGCCCTGCTGTCCCCATAGCTTTGTCATTGCTGCCTCCACCGGCAGAAGGGATAAAAAACACAGAAGAGGGGTGCCTGGGTGGCTCAGTCAGTTGAGCGTCCGACTTGACTGTTCGTCTCAGCTCGGGTCTTGATCTCAGGGCCATGAGTTCAAGCCCTGCATTGGGCTCTGTGCTGGGCATGGAGCCAACTTAAAAAAAAAAAAAAAAACACAGAAGAGGCACACAAACTTCTTAAAAGTCTTGGCCTGAGAAATGGCAAATATTTCTACTCTTGTTCGTTGACCGGAACTCTGACATAGGGCTACACCTAACCACAAGAGAGTCTGGGAAATGTAGTCTCACCGTGTGCCCAGGAAGAAGTGGAAACAGAGTTTTGGGGAACGGCTGTATGGTCCTCATTTGAGCTCGGTAACATCTCCACAGGTAGACCTAATTGCCACTGAGGGAGTGTCATAGTTTGGTGTTAAAAGGAATGAATGAAATCACCCTTTGAGCTCCACCTAATGTTCTAGATACCTTTTATACATTTTCTTACATTAATGTCACAGTAATCATAAATACCAACCCAATGAGGTTGGTATTATTAGTTCTATTTTATAGATGAGGAAACTAGGACTCAGAGAAGCTGAGACGCATGCCCACGGCCACCCAGCTGGGAAGTGGTTGAGTGGTATGTCCATTAGGAAGCTTCCTGATGCATAGAGCAAGACTGGCTTAATCGAAGCAACGAGAAAGTACACTGACTTCATGTAACTCTGAGTCCATGAGGTGGGGGCGGGGGGTCAGTCTCCCCATAAGACACACACAGCACCCTTGAATTAAGATGATTAAAAGAGAATTTTATAAAGGATTTTTTTCATTGAGGTAAAATTGACATAAAATTAACTATTAACCATTTTAAAGAATACAATTCAGTCGCACTTAGTACGTTCACAATGTTGTTCAACCATCACCTCATCATCTAAAAGGAGTCCCGTACCCATTAGTCACTCCCCACCAACCACCCCCCACCTCCAAACCCGTGGCAACCATTGTTTCTGTCTCTGTGAAGTTAGCTATTTTAGATGTTTCATGTAAGTGGAATAACACAGGGTGTGTCCTTTTGTGTCTAGCTTCTTACACTTAGCATGATGTTTTTGAAGTTCATTCCTGTCATAGCATGTATCAGTACTTCATTCCTTTTTATGGCAGAATAATATTTCACTGTATGGATAGACCATATGTTGTTTATCCATTCATCCATTGGTAGACATTTGTGGTGTTCCCACCTTCTGGCTACTGTGAATAGTGCCGCTGTGAACATTCATGTTCAAGTATTTGTTTGAAAACCTGTTTTTAGGGGCGCCTGGGTGGCTCATTCGGTTAAGCGTCTGCCTTCGGCTCAGGTCGGGATCCTGGGGTCCTGGGATCGAGCCCCGCTGAGCAGGGAGCCTGCTTTTCCCTCTCCCTCTGCCTCCCCCCTCTTGCTCTCTCGCTCTCTCTTTCTCTCTCAAATGGATAAATAAAAACTTTCAAAAAAAAACCCTCTTTTCAATTCTTTGGGGGTATATATCTAGGGATGGAATTGATGAGTCATCTGGTAACTCTATATTTAACTTTTTGAGGATCTGCCAAACTTTTCCAAAGGGGCTGAATCATTTTACATCCCTCTCAGCAATGTATGAGGGTTCTGATTTCTCTACCTCTTCACCAAGACTTGTTATTTTATGTTTTTTTTCTTTAATTTTTTTTTTATTATGGCTGAGCTAGTGGGTATGAGTGGTATATCATTGTGGTTTCAGTTTGCATTTTCCTAATGACTAATGCTTTTGAGCATTTTTTCCATGCTCGTGAGCCACATAAAGGGATCTTTAAGAAGGCATGAGGGGCGGCGTTGGGGGGACGCCTGGGTGGCTCAGTCGGTTAAGTGTCCGACTTGGTTTTGGTTCAGATCATGATCTTGAAGTCCTGGGATCGGGCCCTGCGTTGGGCTCTGTGCTCAGCTCAACCCCCACTTGTGCACTCTCTTCTCTCTCTCTCTCCAATGGATGGATAGATCTTTAAAAAAATATAAATAAAACTTAAAAAAATAAAATAAAAGAAGGTGTGAGAAGGTAGGGAGGCTGCAGGGATAGTGTAGTGCCCAGGGCAGGTGGCTCTGGGACTCCTGTGGCATGCCTGGCTTGAGAGATGGGGAGGGGATGGTCACTGGAACCTGGAGACAGTGAGGGCTGTGGGGAGGGGCCCTGACCAGAGCTGAGACTTGGGTTAAGGGTGGCAGCCAGTTCGTAGTGACCACCAGAGGGGCAGTGGGGTGGGAGGGATCAGTACTCCAGCGTTACTGTCTCCTGCTCGGATCTCCAGCTGGGGCTCCCTGTTGGCTAAAACCATCCTGCAAGCCAGAGGGGTAGGGAGCCCTTGCATTAGTCCCTAGAAGTCAATTTGGGGCCCGGAGTGGGGGAGAGTGGAACGTGAGGGACATGTGGTGTACTGGGACCCAGAATTCCCTTCTCTTCCAGGAGCCCTGGCTCCCATTTCCTGTGGCTCTGTGCTCCGTGTGTGGGTTTCTGCCTGAGGCTGGTCGTGAGACTGGCCGCAGCTGTTTTGAGCTTCCCATCTGTATTGTAACATCCAGAGGAAGAGACAGAACTCCATTTCCAAGACCTCTTCAGAAGACCAAGAAAGAGCTTTCCCAGAAACCTCCAGCTTCAAGTCTCCTTGACCCCAACTGGGTCACATTCCCCCTCTAAACTAATAACTAGCAAATTGCTGGGATGGTTTTGAACTGCTGGGGCCCACACGGGCAGGAACATGTGCTTCTGGGGAGAAGGGGAGTCCCAAATGAGTTCAGGAAGGGGGAAGGGTGCTCGGTGGAAACCCACAGAGCCCTTCCTGGGGAATTCCTTGACACAGGTCTAACTGAGGCCCTCGCTTTGTCCACTCTGCCTGGTCCCAGGCCAGAGGTGAGACCAGAAGTGCAGGCCAAGGCATCCTGGAGACATTTTTTGCCCTCCCTGCTGCAGGGGCTGACGTTGGGCATCGAGCCGCTCAGGTCCCCGCGGGACCCAACCCCTGCCCTCCCCCCTGTGGCCCACCGCCCTAATAACCATTCCAGGGAGTGAGGCCTGAGCTCAACCAGAAGTTCAGGGAATGGAGTCCTTTTGCAGATTTTGCCACAAAAGACAGAATTTTTAAAACCCACCTATTGTATGATTCCTCTTATGTGAAATATCCAGAATAAAATCTATAGAGATGGAAAGTTACACTGTTCTGCTGGGAGTGAGCCGAGGGTGGAATGGGCAGTAACTGCTGATGGATATGGGGTTTCTTTGTTTGGGCAATGAAAATGCTCTAAAGTTGATTGTGGTGATGGTTGTACCACTCTGTGAATTGTAGTAAAACCATTGAATTGTGTACTTTAAATGGGCGAAATGTATGGTATACGAATTACATCTTGATAAAGCTGTTACAGGGGGAAAAAGACATAAAGAGCTCAGTCTGCTTTTTTCTCTTTTATTTAAAATTGGAGTCCTTTGCTACTTTATTCCCTAATGATAAAAATTATCTGTAGCATACACCAGGTTTTTTCCCTACTGCCCACCCCCTTCCTCCTTTCATCCTCCCCTCCCTTCCTCCTTCCCTTTCTCTCTCCCCACCCTGCATCTCCCTCTTTCTCTCCTGCTCCTTCTTTCTCCCTCATACCTTCCTCTGAATAAGTGCCTTCCTTCACTTAGTCTATGTGCATCCTGTGGACCTGACCCAGCCCCTGAACCCTCTGGGCACATGAGCCAGCCAATGGAATGTTCCAGCCACTGGCCATGGAGGTCGGTTCAAGGATGCTCACCGTCAGACGCAACCCTGAGACTGTCATTAGAATTGGAGGGTGGGGGGTGCTTTCCTCCCCGGATATTGCTGAGCTGTGGCAGCCTGAAGGCCAGTGACCCCCGAGGGCAAGCCTGCCTGAGATACCACCCCCAACTCCCTCTAGGAATGCAGAGCCAGCAGATGCCGAGAATCCCTCCCTGACCACATCCTTGGAGCCCCTGACTCCAGCCACACCCAAGTTACATCTGACCCTGGACTTTTCCGTTTTGTCAGCCCATAAATTCCCCCTGCTTTTCTCCTCAAGCCAGCGTTTGTTGGGTTTTCTGTCTCATGAATAAGTCTAGCTGTGGCTTCTGCAAATGCGAGCCCTCCAGGCTCATATGATTCACGTGACTCCTTTCCACAACAGTCCCGGGGCCGTGAGCCGGGACTGGTCTTTCCGCTCATATCTCTTCTATCAGAGTGAGCCAAGAAAACCGCTTCCACAGAGGAAACAGGCTGACGCTAGAATGTCCCGACCTAGCACACAAAGTCCTTTGTGAGGGCCTCAGGATGGGCCTCTGGGGACCACCCAGCGGCCTTTCCCTGTGCCCACGGGGAGGGGCCCATGTGGCTCCCGTGGCAGGTCGGCCCGCCTGGGTGTGTGCATATGCCACCAGACTCAGATGTGTGCTGGGAGCTGAGGCCTTTGTTCTGACGTGGGGGCCCCTCTTTTTCTCTTTCCATTTTGGGCTATATAGTGTAAACCCTTTGAGTCATACTTATTCAAGACTGTACCGTGTTTGTAACAAGGGGGAAGGGGTCGCCATGTCAGCGCAGGTCGCCATGATGCCAGGGTGGCAAGTCTCTGCTCTTTCTGCTTTGTCTCCCTGGCTCCCAGGGAACAGGGCGAGCCGCTGTGGGACCTGGGCATCATGACTCTCGTTCTATCACTGTGGCACCAGAAGCTTTGAGGAGTCACAGCACAGAGGGATCTGTCTCCAGGGCAGGTAGCTGAGGCCAAATCTCCTGCCTCATAGTTCCTTGCGGTTCTTTGTCATTCGGAGAGAATTGGGTGGGAGCAGGTGGGAAGCCTTGATTTCTGAGAGAAGTTGGGTTCACACCAGGCCCCAGAAGACGATGCTCAGGAGAACCTACATTTGAGGCTGCTGCCAAGCAAGAGACTTGAGGGAACCCGGGGCCCTGTTTAGCTGGTATTGACAGGTTGGCCACTGGGCTTGGATGAGAAATGAATGTGTGCCTGGGAAGTCTTGGTGTGAGGGTGTTTGTTTAGGCAGCTATTAATGAATTCATTCAACAAACATTTTCTGAGCCAGACACTGTGCTAGCCGCAGCAGGGTCTTCCGGTTTCCCCAGCATCTTCTCCGGAAGGATAGGGACGGGGTGTGGGGTGGCTTTGCTTACAGCTCTGTCGTGCCTGCCTGGGTGATTTTCCAGGGGCCTTCCAGTCTACCGGGCATCTTGAATTCGGTGTCTCCGGCAGCACTGAGGGACGAGGGGAGAGGCCGCAAGCCTACAGCAGGTCTGCTGCACCCAGCCCCGGTGTTGCCCCCTGCACCTGGGACACACAGCTGTGAAATAGAAGAGACTTAAATCCTCATTGGAAGGAAAGAACCTTGACTCTGGGGAAACTTAATTTGGAAAGAAGTTTTATAGACACTGGCTGATCCTTCTAGGTTTCCAGGGAGTAAAATTCCTGAGAAGCAAGATGGAATTCCAGAAAGAAGTTTGAGGATTGGGATTCCCCAACAGTGGCGTCACTTGGTCACAAGGCTTCGTCAGGGCGGGGCTGACAGGTGGTTTCTTCTAGGGCTTCCTGTTGACTGGAGGTGGTGGGGTGGGAAAGCTGAGGTTAGGTCACATGACTCTTTCCCTAGAGTGGAAAAGGAACCCCCTCATTTCCCATTTTGACAACTCATACAGAAGGCGTTCTCGTGTTGCCTTGTTTTTATCTGACTCTGAACATATATTCAGTCAACAGGTGTTTACTGAGCACCTGTAAAGCGTGTTACATCATCATGTCAGGTGCCTCTGATTATCGTGTTCGGGCTTATCCACAAACTGCCTCTGCCTTCAGGAAGGAGATGAAACTCATGAGTCAGGCCCCCCTCTGTAGGCACAACTGTGCTTCCTTTTCTCTGATGGACTGTCCTCTCCCTCTTTCAGGGTCATCTTCTTCCAGTAAGCCTTCCTTGATTGACTCTGCCTTCCTGTAACCGTTCAGCAAATAGTGCTGCATGTCTCTTGCACTTCAGCCCCTTAGCCAGGTGGGCCTTACGAGTCAAGGTCAAAGATTTAGAGGAAAATAAGTCATGGTCCCTGTCCTGGGGGAATTTCTGATAACTGAATGTGGTGATAGGAGCAAAGTTAGCCTTTGTACATGGAGGTTTTCAGTATGTTCCCACAGTTCTGTTAGTGGGGCATTTTGCTCTTATTTCCTATTCTTCGGTAAACTTATGGAGCTTGTAAGTCAGCAGAGGGAAAGTGCCCATCAGAAAGCATTTATTGTGTTACTATGCTATGTCCATTATTCATCCAGCAGATATATCATTCATTTATTCTTCAACTATGTATCCAGTCCTAGAAATTGGAGCCCTTGTGTGCTCTTGGTGGGACTGTGAAAGGGTACAACCTCTGTGGAAAACAGTATGCTCGTTCTTTGGAAATTAAAAATGGAACGACTGTATGATCCACCAATTCCAGGTCTAAGTGTATATCCGAATGAATTAAAAGCAGGATCTCAAAGAGATATTTAGGCACCCGGGTTCATTATTCATAATAGCCAAGGGGTGGGAGCACCCCAAAGTGTTCATCAGCAGATGGGGAGATACCCCAAGTGTGGCATACACACAATAGAATATTACCCAGCCTTAAAAAGGAAGGAAGCCCTGACACATGCTACAGTGTGGAAGAACCTGGAGGACGTTGTGCTAAGTGAGATAAGCCAGTCACAAAAGGACGAATACTGCAGGATTCCACTTATATGAGGTATCTAAAGTGGTTAAACCCCCAGAGACAGAAAGTAGAACGGGGTGGCCAGGGGCTGGGGGAAGGGGACATGGGGATTGTTGTCTAATGGGTGAAGAGTTTCGGTTTTGCAAGTTGAAAAAGTTCTGGGGATCTGTTGTACAGCAATGATTAAGTGGTTATACTTAACACTACTGAACTGTACAGTTAAAAATGGTTAAGATGGTAAATTCCATGGTGTGTGGTTTTTTTTTAAACCACAGTTAAATATTTTAAAAATATATGTATCCAGTCTTTCAGAGCAGGCATATTGTAAGTTCTGAGAGTTGTCTAGATCCGCAGGATGCACACCATATTTAGGGGCAGGCAGGCCGAGAACCTAGAGCAGGAGGCTGCCTGGCTGGGGTTCCCGTAACTCAGACGCACCGGGCAGGGCCTGGCTCGGCGTGCTGGCACAGAGTGCCTGGGAGCGCGGCTCAACTCAGGCACGCACTGTGACAGGTGTCAGCGCTGTGTCTTCCACGTGGCAGAGGGGTCAGCAAACAGGTGTCCAGCAGAAGTTGTGTCTCAGGCCATGGCATCGAACTTGCTGCTCCGTGCGGTTAGAAGTCCCTCTTCCTGTTTTTTCTGTCTGGTGTCCCCCCCCCGTCCATCCCTCAAAACCCGCTGCTGCTACCACCTCCCCTGGTGAAACCACTCTGTGTCTGATCATCTGCCTTGTTTCTGGGCATGGCATCCGTGTCCATTCTCACAGGTGCCTAGTGACTGTTACTTCGCCTTTCTGCCTCCCATGGGAGCAAGGTGCCCAGCTTGGACGGGCATCTGCTGGCATCTGTTGAACTGTTGTAGGAATGAATGAATGAATGAATGAATGGCAAAATGGAAGATAGAGTCAAATACTTATTTCAGTTTTACAATATCCTGAGCATTCATTGGATCTTGTACCTGTGGACTGACAAGGGAGGAATTCACTTCTCTTTCTTAGTAGAAGTGCAGGTATGGATGGAATTTGAGCCGCAGGTAGATGGGAGGCTGTGGGGTGGGACCCCATGCAGGGGCAGGTGCACTTTGGTGGATTCTGTGCGTGGTCTGAAGGAGACTAGGCTGCTCATTTCTCAGATTTACAGCCTCCTGAGGACTGTTCTGGGCTTTGATGAGATGGGATCGGAACATGTCTTAGATGTACTTTCTTTCCTTTGATTCTGAGCTGCCTTGAGTTGTAACATGCGTTCTTGACATCATCACAGAGTTGGAGGAGAAAACAGAAGCTCTGCCACATTAAATTTGATAGTTAAGACACATTGTGTTTCAGAAATAGGAAAATGGGCAAATATGGCTGTCACAGAAGGGAAGGAATAAGGTGATCACAAAGAGTGTTTTTAAATTGGGTTGCTGTGTGGTTGGTGCTGATCATACGTCCTCAGGGGAGTCAGGAGTGTGCTTGCGTGGCAAGGCTGGTCTTGCCAGCTTGTTAGAGGTCTTTTTTTAGTCCCAGCACTGGGGGAGAAATCCAGACAGCAGAGACCTCTCTCCCGAGGCTGCCGCTGCTCTGAAGGGCTGGTGGGATTTAAAGGAAAGAAGAGGCTTCTGGAATCGGGCAGATCTAGAATCCACTTACAGGCTGGGAAAACTCTAGCAAGATGCTCATCCCGTATTAGCCTCAGTTTCCTTCCCTGTAAAATGGAACAATAATAATACCTGTCTCCTGGGGTTGTTGCAAAGATTAAAGAAGTTCTTGCCTGTGTAGTGTCTGATACACGTGGGAAGCACCAATCGATACAGATTAGCTAGGTTATCTTTCCGGTGACTGTGTAACCTGTTGCTTGCACCATAGGACGGGGATCCCAGTGACAGCTATGCTTCTCACGACTCAGGCCCAGGGGAAGAGTCAGCATAACTGAAGGTGGCAGAGTCCCTGGGGCCCACAGTGGGGCTTCCTGCTGGCAGGGGGGTGCTGGGGAACACCTTTCCATGCAAAGTCCTTTCCACCCTGGTGCCTCTTCCCTTGGGCAGGCAAGGCTGGGACCCTGAGGTGCCGCTCCTGGAAGGTGACTTCTGGGCCTTGACTGTAGGTGGGGGACAACAGCATGATGACCACCTGCAGGAACCAGGTCCGTGGTGTTGGCCTTGCTGAGGAGCTGCCGGGTCGGGACTCTGGGCTGTGGGCGTCCCATCCAGCTGTAGGTTGTCATGGTCGCGCCCTCTTCCGTCACACGTCCACTCAGTGCCAGCACTTCTCACATCCTTGTCTGGAGGCCGCACCCGGGAGTGCCGGTCTCCTGACTTCCAGCCTGCCCCTGGGTGGCAGAGAACAAGCTCTTGGGCGGGAAGTCCCAGATGTTGCTTACGGTAGGATGCGCTTGGCCGTTAACGGGCTTGTGAGTGTCAAGGTCACGTGTGTGGGCACGTTACAGCCGGCCGCCGCCCCCATTTTCCAGAAGACACAAGCCAGCAGAAGTGAAGTTTATTGTCCAAAGTCCCACAGCCATTAGGGGGGAGAGCCAGTGTTGGAATGTAAGTCTTCCTGCTCCAGAGGCTGTCCTCTTTCCACTGCTTGAGATTCCTCTTCCCCCCCCCGCTGCACCCTTCTCCTACACAGTGAACAGGGGAGCAGCCCCCCAGATGGCTCTGCACCCCACGTGCTCACTGAGCGTAAACAAATTGTTTGAAAGGACCTCAGTCGCACTATTAAAACAGTTGGTGGCACAACAAACCCCGGGCACCCACGCACTCCGCACTTGCTGTTCTTCCCAGGAGACCCGGAAGGAAATGTGTCATTTTGTGGAGGCACAGGCTGAGCTCTGCCTGCTTTCGCTGGTGCGAGGAGTGGGTCATGCTAGGGAGTGAGCCTCGCTGGCCTCCCTGCTCATGGCTTCCAAGGTTACCTTGTTGTTCCCTCCGTGGCTCCCTGAGGCTGTCTGTCTGGCATTCACTTATTTTAAGATGCACAAAATTTTCAGGATGCAGCTTTATAGAATGTGGGGGATCGTGATTCACTTGTAGTATGTAGATTCCTCTGGTACGCAGTACTTCTTTCTCTCATCACCCGTGGGGTTATTTGATTAAGGTCTCATTCTCTGAACACGGGCTCTAAGCAGAGACCATGGCTGTTTCGCTAACCATCATTATCTCCTTGACATTTAGCTTAACAAATATTTTTTCAATAAATGAATTGGTGGATGGATGGATGGATGGATGGACGCATTTTCCCAACAGATGAGTCTCCTTACAGGAAGCTCTGACCAATGGAAAATAGCATGCAGTTGGCACTTAGTAAATGTTTGTGAGGCAGGTCCTGTGACATTGTGTTCACACCCAGATGAGACCGCTTACGAGCGTTCATCCTATCTGTTGTTTCTGTCCCTGTCCCATGCGCCACCTGTGGACCTTGAGCTCAGCCTACCCTAACTTCCCCTCCTTACTGTCCTGTGCCGGGCACTCAGGGCATAGGATGTAAGTTACATGGTCACAGTCATTGTAAATTTATAATCTAAAAAGACCTTTGGATCATGAAGGGTAGTGAGTACAGCCTTTCCTGACCTCTTCTTTGGAGAGGAGAGACCCAAACCATCTTCGATTGTTGTTTTAACCAGCAAGTGAGGCAGGGGGATGGGGCCCAGGGTAAGGTCTAGAGGCGTCAGAATTGTTAGGCAGAGCACCTTGATCTTTCTTGGCGTTGACTTCCACAGAGTCTTGTCTGCTTCCTTCTTCTTTTTTTTTTTTTTAAAGATTTTATTTATTTATGTGAGAGAGAAAGTAAGTGAGAGAGAGAGAGAGAGAGAGAGAGAGAGCATGAGAGGGGGAGGGGTGCGGGGCAGGGGAGGGGCAGAGGGGGAGGGAGAAGCAGATTCCCCACTGAGCAGAAAGCCTGATGTGAGAGTTGATTATCAGAACCCTGGGATCATGATCTGAGCTGAAGGCAGATGCTTAACCGACTGAGCCACCAAAGCACCCCTCATCTGCTTCCTTCTATATCATACTTGAATGAGCAGTCCTGGGCAGAGTCAATAGAAGCATCCCATCCCAAAACCTGCTGGCAGGCAGCAGGAAGATGGATGAGGAGAAACAGCAAGAGTCCAGAGTTACCTGGCTAGAGAGGCCACAGGTGCCTGACTCGGGGCTCCTTGGGGCAGCTAGGGAGGCAGGACTTGTTGCTTGCTAGTGTATATGGAAACTGAGAGACGTAGCTATTAGTACGGAATCCCCATGACCGGCTCAAGGCAGCCCCAGCATTCACTGTTGAAACAATCAGGAAATAGTAATGGGGTATATTCAGTGTTAATTTATACTATTTTATGTAGCGTAGTGAGCAAAGCCCTGAGCTTGGAAGTCAAGCTCTTCCTAGTTTGAATCCTGAATCTGCCACCCCCAGGTACCTGTGTGACCATGTGCTACCTAAGTTCTGTGAGCCTCAGTTTTCTTATCTGCAAAATCCAGGCAATCACAGTTCCTTGCAGGATTAGGGTGAAGATTGAATGGGGTGGCCAATGTGCCCGGGATGGGTCTGGCTCGAAGACAGTGCCCAGTAGGGGTCACTGTTGCTGCCGTTAAGGGCCCTGAGAGTTCATTCAGCATGGCTAGATTGTTGGAGAGCACCTCTTGGAGGAGAGGGAATTTCAAGTGGGACTGGACAAATTGGGCTTCTAATAGATAAGATGAGGATTGGCAGAAATCATATGAATTCAGACTGTCTTCTCTAGCTCCTTGATTTTCCAAGTACAGCTTCCACAGACCAGGAAAGAATCTCATCAGTAAATAGGCCAAGTGTTTGCTGTGATGTTATGGGAAAAAAAAGACATTGTCCAAGCTGTAGCTGCAGATGACTCAGAAGTTCATAACATCCTCCATAAAAGGATACACATCCCAACATCCGTGCCGTCACTTCTGTTGCATAAAATTCACCACCTATTTGGGGATTGGCAGTCAAGAGGGGTTTATGTACCAAGTGAATTATGTCCCTTATTCCTGCGTGGCATGCAGGAATTGCTGTCCTGACAGACATCCTGTAAGTCACAGGATAGAATTTCAGTAGAAGCAGCAGAAACACGGGTGGTAAAAGGTGTGATGCTCCATGGTAATGAATTCTGGTTCACTCGAGCAGGTCGCTCCTTTCAATCTCCCATCACTGGTGGCAGCGGGAAATGAGAGGTTGTAAAGAAGAGCACAGGGGTTGATAGCAATGTTCACTTACTCTGACATGTATTTATTGAACACCTATTTATAGGTGCTGTGTGTTTCCTGCCCGGATCTTTGAGCCCACCCTGGAAGGCACTTCAGGCAAGTGTCTGTTCCCATGGAGGGCTTCCTATATGTCTGCCTCACCCTCCCCCAGCTTTGCTGGGCTAGTGAGGCATGGGAGTTGGTGCAGAAGTGCCCCAGCTTCCCTACCCCAACATGGCAGTCCTGCAGTGTGTTCCCCACGTCCCTCAGAGGGTCCCTAATGGAACTGCGCTCCATGTGCCTAAGTGGGAACCTGCATAACCTTGGACAAGTTCCTTAACCTCTGAGTTTCACCTTCCCGTAGGATGGCTGCGAGGATCAAAGAGACCATAATATCACTTGCCCCCACTACTAGTTCCCATTCATGCCTCGGATGCTGGGAACCAAGCATTTTGCTCAGTGGTGTAACTGCATTTCTCACTGATTCTCGTGACTGTATGACGTAGGACTTCAATTATCCCAGTTTAAAAAGGAAACTGTAGTATGAGGAGATAAATAACTCATCCAAGAGCCATATTCTGAGCTCTAACTGCAACTTTGCAACTTTTAATAATAAGCAAGGCTGTTAGAGTACAGCGTCTAGCAAAGAAGCTGCTGTTATTATTTTTATTAGCAAGTGCCCAATATATAGTAGGCTCACTCTGCTTGTTGAATTCTAAAATAATGAATGAATGCTTGTTGCTCGAGATCATGAACTCTCTTTTGCTGTCGGCTCCGACTTCAGGCAGTGAGAACAGTCTCTAGCACATGGTAGGCACAGAACAAATCACTGAATGAGTGATCGAATGAATGAATGCAAAGTGGTATTTTTAAAATTACTGGTAGTACCCTGGTTCTAAAGAAATCCTGTTAATTGAAAAGCATTATTTGTTTCCTCCTTACAAAAGCCAATCCCAGGAAGGAAATAGCCTTAAAATCCCAATAGTATTTATCTCTAGGTGTTAGGATAATAACAGATTTTAGTTTCATGCCTTAGTATTTTTCATAATGGACCCAGATTACCTTCATAACTGGAAAAAAAGAATCTCTTTTGGCGGGGGCGGGGCGGGGGCCAAACAGTCTCAGAGCATAGATGGATACCAAAGCAGCGGGGGTGAGAGACTGCCACATATGTAGATGCTAAGTTGGTGTGAGTGGTTTCCGAGTCGGGGCAGCAGGGTGTGAGCTGACTCTGGTATGTCACACCTCACACAGCTCTTGCACACGCCCTCTCTCTGGAGGTTCACACCGGTCCAGTGACGTAGGCTAGGCTAGGATTAGTGGCCTTGTTTTACAAACAAGGGACCCGAGAGCCACAGAGGCTCACTGACCAGGACAAGGCTCTGCTCAGGGGCAGAGCTGGATCGGAACTCGGGGACGCTGGGCTTGAAGCCCGGTGGGTGTTCCATCTGCCCCAGCAGCCTCTCCTGAAGACCCACTGAAGGAAACGGGACGAGAGTGGCGGTAGGATGGTGGACCAGGGGATCGTGAGGTAGATGCTTTGAGCATCTACCAGACGCTTCTGTGGAAGAGAAGCCTGGCTTGAACTTTTTCAGTCAGACAACCTGGGTTGGAGTCCCAGTTCTGCCGCACACTGTCTTGGACACATTATTTCATATCCCTGAGCCTCAGTTTTCTCATCTGCAAAGCTGGCCCAGTGTTGTCTACCTTACAGGATCATTGTGAGGGTCAGGTTGGCACCAAGTAGGTCTTCTGTAAGGAGGTATTCTTTGCTCATCACCTGTGCTATCCATGTGCATGGCTTTTGTTTTTTCCCGAACTATATTGATACTCGTTGGTGTCCATAAGTTAGTATTTCCATGTGTATTAGTCAGATTTTACCAAATTAAAAAAAAAAACAACCCTCGGAATTGCAGTAGCTTGCATGACAGCAGACATTTATATTCATGCTCATGGGTCTATGGGTCTATGGCTTGGCTGATGTCGGTTGGGTTCAGCGTGCTCAGGGTGGACTCCTGGTTGGGTCCAGATCTTCTCCACACGTTAGCAGTCTGCGGTCCAGGCTGAGAGGTGGCAGCTAGCAGGGACCAGGGAGACATATTCCTTTCATGGGACCATACTTTGTTACTTCCATCCACATTGCATGGCTTAAATAAGTCAGTGGTCGAGTCCAGAATCCGGTGGGGAAGAGGAATATAGTGCTTTAGTGGGAGGGACTATAAAGGCACATGGCGAAGGGTACAAATGTGTAATTCAAATTCAGGGTGGGAATGAAGAAGTAGGAGCAGTGTCTGTACATTGTTGCAGCTTCCACACTTGGGTGAAGCAAGGAAAGCAAAGGAACAGCCCCTTGAAGAACAGGCCTGGGAGGAGCACTGTTTATTTATGCAAATAACAGGACCAGAGTCATATACAAAGTAAGGGTGGGATCCGGAGGGGAATATTCCAGGAAGGCCACGGTCTATGATTCTGAGGGAAAGCGTATGTTTACTTATTCAAGTACCACTGTTTTGATTACTACAGCTTTGTGGGAGGTTTTGAAATTGGGAAATAGGAGTTCTCCAACATTGCCCTTCTTTTTAAAGATCATCTTGGCTTTCCTGAGTCCATCACATTTCCATGTGAATTTTAGGATAAGATTGTCAATTTTCCATCTAATTTAAATGTGTAATTCAAGGTTCAGGAAGATTTAGTCGATCGTTATTGGCCTTTTAGTTTGAAGGAAGTGGTTCGATCATTTATTCAACAAGTATCTATTAATATTGTGGTGCACTGTGTAGCTGGTGCTGGGGATACACCAGGGAGGAAATCCTAACACAGTCTTGTGCTCACATAGCTTATAATCGAATCATATCAACAGATCAATAGATCAATTAATCAACATTCACATTAATGAATGTGTAATCATGAGTGAAAACTAAAATACATTCCATGATCTAATCTGGAGGAGCAAGAAGAGTTTCCCTGAAGAAGTAAGACTTGAGGAAGTACAGGAGTTAACTAGGCAAAGATGGTAAATGAGGAAGCCTTACAGGCAGAGGGAACAGTATGGGCAAAGGCTCTGGGACAGAAGGACCTTGGCAAGTTCCAGAATCTGAAAGAAGGCCACATGCCTGTAGCAGTGAGCCTGAGGGGGCAAGATGAGGCCGGAGAGAGTCAGACCATGTTAAATGTTTTTGGTCTTATCCTAAAGCACTGAGAAGCCTTTGAAGAATGTTCAGCTGAGGGTGGAGAGGTGGGGGATGGAGTGACACCATCATACTGGTGTTTTAAATTTTTCATTCAGCATAGCCAAATATAAGGCAGAGAGCTTATTTGGGTCTGGATTTTAAAAACAGTTGTTTCAAAAACATTTTTGACATTTATGGGACTATTAGAAAGCTGGACATTGGGGCTCCTGGGTGGCTCAGTTGGTTAAGCGACTGCCTTCGGCTCAGGTCATGATCCTGGAGTCCCAGGATTGAGTCCCACATCGGGCTGCCTGCTCAGCGGGGAGTCTGCTTCTCCCTCTGACCCTCCTCCTCTTGTGCTCTCTCTCTCAAAATCAATAAAATAAAAATTAAGAAAAAAAAAGAAATCTGGACATTGGATCTCTGGTGATGTCAGGGAATTCTACAATCTCTTTAGGTGTGGGAATGCTATTGCAATTCTATTTTTGTAAAAGACCTGGTCTTACAGATACATGCTGTTCTACTTATGACCGAAATGGTAAGATTATTTGCTTTGAAACAGTGATGTGGGGAGAGGGAAGATTGATTTTAAGTTGATGGTGATCGGGGCTGGGCAGTGGATATATGGGGTTCAGGATACTCTTCTCTATTTTTGTTACTACAAAATTCTCTACAATAAAAGATTAAAAAAAAAAAGCAAGCAATGATTCTGGCTTCAGTGTGGGGGACCGGATTTCAGAGGGAGAAATGGTGATGAAAGGAGACCAGGAAGGAAGCCCAGGTGGGAAGGGTGGAGGCTTGGTCCAGGGCTGTGTCGGGGGGATGGAGAAAAAGAGAGAGGTCGAGAGATCTTTAGGGAGTAAATGAGACAGGACTTGGGTTGGATTGGATATGGGGATAGGAAGACGGTGGGTCAAGAGTGTCCCTGGGTTCTGGCCCCAGATAGAGGTGCCACACTGAGCCAGCGATCACTGGAGAAGGATCCAGCAGGTCCCCTGGCTCATCTTGTTTCCACTCCTCACCTCTGTTTCCACTCCATTCTGCAAATATTGAAGCCGTTCCCTTATGTAACAGCTTTTATCCCAGACTTCCTGTGCTCTGTGCACTCAGCAATTAAGCTTTGGTATGCATGAATTAATTACAATCCTCTCTCAGGTTCAGAGGGGCTGTCCCGAAATATGTATATTCATAGAGCTCTACCTCCTTCCTGGGCTGGTCCCCTTGGCCAGTGGGGGAGGGGGAGACACCTCCATTTTCCCATGGGCACAGGGCTGCATGGGGCCGTCTGTCTGTTGCACCTGTGAGCACACTTTGATTTCATGTTTAGAGAAGTTAATGACTTGTAAATTGCTCTCGACTGTAGAGCTAGAAATAGAACTTACGAAGGATCCCTGAGCACTCGCACAGATCCGAGGGTAGAGACACCAGCCCCAAGGTGGATTGCTGAAACAGTGGTTTGCTGAAACAGTGGTTTGCTGGCTGTTTTCCTTCCCACTCCTGGACAGCCGCTCGGTGGTGTCAGAACATTCCTCACAAGGATGCGAGCCTCCACATGAAACCCCATGTTGCTTTGAGACCATGTCTTCTGCCCAGTCCCACTGGATGATGCTTGTCACCTTTTCTCCTGCCCCCATCCAGGTAATTCTCTGATGTGACGGCTGAGACATGAGATCTTCAGCCTCCAGGCTCTCCAGTTTTTCGTCGAGAGATTCACTATGGAATCGGTGAGTGGCCTTAGCCCATCCTGTCTAGAGAGCCCAGCCTGGGAAATGCGGAGGGATTCCTTGCGGGGGAGGGGTTTGACATTCAAAATTTGATCAAACTGCAGACTAGCATCTGATAAAGGCACCGTGGGTGTGAATATTAGTGGCAAACGGATGTGTGGCATTTGTAGGGCTGTAGACTTCTCAAAGTGCTTCCTGTTGTCACCTCACCTGTGTCCTTCGGACAGAAGGCAAGGTGACAGGGTGACAGTTCCAGAATGAAGTCAGGAATAGCAACAAAGATGACACTATCCACAGTAGGTGCTGTTTTACTTGAACAACTCTTAGAAACAGGTTCTCATTAAGTCCACGCGAGGGAGGAATTACTACATTCATTTTATAGGTAAAGAACATGCCCAGCTGGATTGGAAGTCTGTTTTTCCTGATTCCAGGTCTCCTGCCTTTTTCCTCTATGCCATGTTCCCTCTTGGAGGTATAATTTGCCCCATTTTGCAGCTGGGAAAACTGAGGCCTGGGGTAGGGGCACGTGATAAGAGTCTACAGAGTCTGACCTCAGTGGGTGGAGGTTTGTGTTAGAGGATGATAAAAAATTAGACTGGACAAGAAGATGAGAGAAAAGTCAGAGTCCGTGAATCTTAAAGTTGCCAGGGTAACTTGACCTAGGGTCAGTCTGCTGTGACTGGCGTTTCCCAGAAATCAGCTTTGGTGGTGGGAAGAGCACGGGTGCTGGAGGGAGTGGTAGAATTCTGGCTTTGCCACCAACTTGCTGTGTGACCTCAGGCAAGTCACTGACCCTCTCCATTTCTTCCATTTTCACCTCTCTGAAAGGGAAATCCCAATATTTATGTTTTATATTTTTGTGTGCGGGCTAGAAAAACTAGACAAAGTGTCTTGTGTAAAGGAAGCACATATAGAGCATTGTAATTATTTCAAGTTTTAGGATAGAAATCGTTTTTAAGTAGCATTAGACAAACAGAATTGCCCTGAATGAATGAGAGAGGCTGGAGGAAGGGAGGCCAACCTGAGAGGCTTTGATGTGACCCCAACATGAACCGACAAGGAACCGTTACTACCTTTGGGGTAAATGAGACTTTGTATGATTATTTTCCTAGTTTGTCTGTTAGAGGAATACCCAAAGTCATGTTTTATTTTGTTGTTGGTTTTTTTTTTTTTTAAGTCAAGAGTCCAACACAAAAGTGATAGTTTTGCGGGTGTCTTTTTGGGTGACATTAATTATAATTGCAAAATCCAGTGCATTATTTAGGATTACGTTTTGCTGTGAATGATGTGAAATCTAAATAAACATTGGCTTAAAGAAGAGAGAGGTATATTTCTCTCTTAACCTGAAAGTTCAGACACAAGTTATGCAGGGCTGCGACAGCAGTCTCTGAGAGACCCACGCACTTGCTCTTGTTTGTCTGCCGTGTGGGCCTCCAATCCCAAGTCACCTCATGGTCCACTGTAGCTGCTGCTGCTCCAGCCATCACATCTATGAGCAAGAAGAAGGCAAGAGAAGAAGAAAGGCAGGCTCCCTCCCTTTAAGGATGTTTCTGAATATTGCCCCCACTGATTCTACTTCTATTGGCCAGAATTTAGTCTCTGCACAGCTGCCAGAAGGCTGAGAAATGTGGTCTTTATTCTACAAGACCATGTGCTTACCAAAATTGAGAGTTGTTCTTATAGAAAAGGAAGAGAGCAGATATTAGAGGACAGCTTGCTTTGCCAAGCAAAGAGTTCTTGAAAGATTGCTTTTAAGAGGAGGGGCTCTGTGGCTGGACCGCTGGTGTTTGACTCCCGGACCCGTGGCTCGGTAGGTGCGTGGCCTCGGGAAAGCTACTTAACCTTTGTGTGCCTCAGTAAAATCCCATTTTGTACATCCTTATAAGGGTTGCCTTGAGCATTAGATGAGTTAAGGTAGAGCCCTTGGAACAGTGCCTGGAGCACAATAAGTGCTAAGTATTAGCTCTTACTGCTCCTACTGCTTCTACTGTCAACACTACCATTTCTGTTACCACCTGACCGCAGCTGCAGTTACTACCGCCTATCCTGACTGCTTCTCCTGTTACTTCTGGGCTGTTCCTGGTGCTGGTACTGTGGCTACTAGTACCTCTAGGACTATGGCTGTTACTACCGTACCACTGGCATTGGCCAGGCACTGCACACACATTTTAAAAATGGAATCCTCACAGCATGGAAGGTAAGTATTCTTTTCCCAAGGTGAAGATAAGAGTCAGCGAGGCTAGGTAACTGTCAGGTGTCATGCAGTTGGTGGGATAGCGGCTTCCCGGCCGGTGGATGCGGCAGTGACAGGAAGGGAGCACGAGGCCCCTGCTGGGCTTCTGCAAATGTTCTGTCCCCCGATCTGGGTGCTGGTGACACAGGTGTAAAAATTCCTTCAATGGCACAGCTATGACACCAATAATTTTACGTATGTATACTCTATTTCAGTAAGAACACATCAAAGCCTATTATACTCTGTTCCCTATAACATGAGGCCCACCACCTTTGTTCCTGTTTATTAGTTTGTTGGTTGGTTGGTTGGTTGGCTCTTTCATATAACATGTGGATCAACTGCTTATGACTTCGTGCCGAGACCTGGGCCAGGGGGCTTGGGATACAAAGGTGCAAGCAGCAGGCACGACCCGGTCCTCATGGGGCTTTGTGCTCAGAAGAAAAGGAAAGGGGCAAATCCCATACAGATCGACAGCCACAGGGTTAGGCTGAGCGTGGGACCGTCTGGGGCTGCAGGAGGGGCGCATCAACTAATCCACGCAGGTGTGTGTCTGCCAACATAATGGAGCTGTCCATCTCAACAGATCCCTTTGATAGGGAGAAAGGTTCCAGCATCCCTGGGTTCGCTGATCACATGAGGGCTCCATCTGAAAACAGAAAGACTTCCCTCTGTTCCCGGCTACCAGGCACTGGGAAGGGGTCAGCCCTTCTCTTTCATGGAACAGATTAAGAGTTGGAGCTTGGAGTTCAGTAGACACGAAGGGGAACCCACAGGAGCAGAGACTTTCTCCATGTATTGAGACCAGTCCAGGGACCTCCTGCTTGGTTTGTCAGGTTATTAACGCGAATGTATGTGCAAAAGAATGACTAAAATCACACCTCACCTCAGGGCAGTTACTGCCCCTGGGAAAGCTCAAGTTCAGGGGAATAAAGAACAATGTGTTTCTTTTCTTTCACCCCAAATGCCACCAGGACAGTGCCTGGAAGTGGGATTGAATTCTGAGCCAGCAGTAGAAATCAGCTGGCCTTATTTCCAGGGTTTTTGTTCATATGTAGAAACTAACCCACAGAAACTTTAGACCCTCCTAAACCAAGCCCCGGAGAAACTTCTATGACACCCCCACCCCTCCTACCCCTGCCTTTGCTTTCCAAAGGGTCAAGGCAGATGCCCTGTTATTCCATGCTCCCAGCTGTCAGACCAAATTGAATTTCCCTGAGCCCAGCTGATGTCCCTTTTTGGCCACAGGGCAGAGGTCAGGAATGAAGGCTGTGCATGGACGGGAAATGTGTCCCTAGGGCTGAACGCAGAGGCGCTGACCTCTCAACTCTGTGCTGCATTTCTAACATTGTTGGAAGGGTTGGAAAGCCTTATGATTTCTAGATGTAAAAGAAAAAGAAATGCATTTTAGAAAAACAGCATCCGAGTTCCCCTGTGAAAGTCCCATCAGTATCATTGAGGCTGCTTGAAAGTCTCCGGGTGACTTCATGGCCTTGGCCATTCCTTGGTTAGATGCCTAAAGGGAGGAAGGTGTCACCTGGACGAGGACTGGGATACTGTGTTTCTGATCTTGAAGCTCGCCCTCCTTCTCTTCACTTTTTTTTTTTTTCCTTCCCTCCTTCAGAATTTATTAAGCAGCTACTGTGTGCCAGGCCATGGGCTGAGTCCGGGGGACATACATGAATAAGACCCATTGCAAAGTCTTCCTGAGCTTATCATTCGTTCATTTAAAAAAGTGCATTCGTTCTGTAAAGTTTATTGAGCACCTAATTTGCTCTGGTCTCTTAGTAGAAATAAAAGACATAGTCCCTTCTCCTACTGAGTTTATACTTTCTTAATTTTTTTACCTGCTCACTCAACAGACACATTCTGAGCACCTACTGTGCGCCAGGGACTGCTCCAGTTGCTGGAATACCAGGATGAACAAAACAGAGCTTCTGCCTGGCTGGAGCCGAAAGGCTAGACAATGTTGTATTCCTCTCTAGGGCTGCCATAACAAAGTACTCCAAACCTGGTGATTAAAACCATAGAAATGTATTGTCTCACCGTTCTGGAGGCTAGAGGTCTGAGATCAAGGTGTCGGCAGGGCGGCGCTGTCTCAGGCCCCTGTACGGGAGCATCTTCCCTCCTCGCCTCTTCTCAGCTCCTGGAATTTGCTTGCTGTCCCTTGGCTTGTTACAGCCACAGCCTCTGGTCTTCGCGTCTGTTGCCACGTAGCCTTCTCCCTGTGTCTCTCTTCTGTCTTATGAGGACACCAGTCATATTAGAATAAGGGCCTGCCCTACTCCAGTGTGACCTCATCTTAATTTACATCTTAATTGTATCTGCAAAGACCCAAAGAAACTCACATTCATGGGTACCTGACTCCAGGATGTCAGCACTGGGTGGGGGAGGTACACAGTTCAACTTTATAATGAATATATATAATGATGCAGAGCACCTACAGGGGGACCTGGAGTCAGTGTCATTATCTTGCCCTTCTTCACTTTCTCTCTGCATCTAGAGGGTATGCACCTTGGGGTCAGCAAGTCTGTGTTGCTCTGAGTGAGCGATTCTGGATTTTGTGCCAGGGACGTGAAGCAGACCTTTTTATTGTGCATTTACAGGGGGATTCTTGTGTGGTCCCGGATGATGGGCAGTGCTCCTTCCTGCCACTCTCATTTGTTTTTGCTTCTCGGGGTGGCTGATGAAGGAATCATGGGGACACCTGCCTTGACCCGAAGGCCTGGCGTGGTGGTGAGAACTGTGAGTCCCTATCCTGGCTCTGCTCTTGCTGGTTTTGTGAGCCTGGGAACATTTCTTCACCTTTCTCTGCCTACAGGCAGCCCACCTGTACCTCACCCTGGGGGTCTTGTGAGGACCAGATGGCATCGATCTGTAAGTGTTCGTAAGAGCACCTGGCTCAGAGTCGATGTTTGGTGCACATTGGTGGGGACCGCTGAGACATATAGCACCTCCCTGAGAGAGGGCTTGCCCAGCTCATTCAGTACATCTCAGTGGAGACTTGTTCAGTATTTAATGCCATTCACCTGTAATCTTTCCTAAGGAAATGCTTTTGGAAACAAGGAAAGTACCCCCTTGCACAAAGCTGTACATTTAAAATGGTAAACAGTTGCAAAAAAGATAAAAACCTGCCCTACAATGAGAAATGAGTTAACATATTAGGGCAAAATGATAAAAAAAAAAATTAGGGTAAAACACTGAAAAACAATGTAGACCTTAAAAAGATTATGATCACTTTTCTAAAGTTAGGAGATTGCGTGTAATCTAAGTGTCATGTAAAAAAAAAAAATTAATTTTTGAGGCAGTGACTTAATTTCTCCCTGCTTGGGTTTTCTCATCTGTGAATTGGAGACCGTTCACAGTACCTTCTTCAGACATAGGATTGAGAATTCAGTGGGATCTTATATAGGAAGCACATGATGAGCACCTGGCATGTATTAGGTGCCCGCCAACTGCTAATTGTTGTTATTTTTATTTATCGTCTGGTTTGAATCATGTGCAAAATACTCTTAGTAAAATATTTAGAATCAATAACACAGGTGAAACACACACATTTTCCCTTCTAGATACTTATTCGGAGGGGCTGCATTCTGTCCGTCACTCAGCCCGTGTGGAGCCGCGCCTAGATCAAGCGCTCTTAGCCCACAGAGCAGTAGGTCTCGGTCTTGGAGTGTGCTCAGAATCCGTTGTGAGGGCTAGATGCTTGGAGATGCTGACTTAAGAGATGTGTGGTAGATCCCAGGCATTTGCAGTCTTAAAAAAAAGTTCCACAAGTGATTTCGATAATCAGGATTGAGATCAGGCACAGTGACCCCCCTGGAGAAGTTGGCAAACCAGATGTGAAGATGGGAACAGCAGGCGCATCAAAAGATAAGGCATAATGTCAGGCTAATAGAAGTTCTGCAGAGTGGGGCTTCCCGGCTCCGGCTCCCCTGCAGAACCCTGTAAAAATAGAGCCCCCCAGGTGTATGGAATCAGAACCTCCCAAGGTGAAGTCTTTGCAGAAAGTTCTGATGGCCAGCTAGGTGCAGAGCTGTTGGTGAGGACTCTGAGTGGTAGAACAATTCAAGAGAACCCAGAGGGTCCCTTTCAGCCCTACAGGGATGACAGTCCCTTCAGGGATTGTCACAGAAGCCCCCTGTGAGAAGGTGTGATTCCAGGTCAGGCTTTTGACCCCGCCTCCCTCTGTGTCTCACCTTTGCATTCCCTCCCCCTGCCGCCAGCCGGCACACACGTGAGGTGCAGCGCACAGACTATGAACCAGGGGTCTTCCAAAGCCCTTTCCTCTAAGCCCTGAGGCTGATGTGTTTCCTCTGGTTGGTACTGGTGAATGTTTTAAAATGCATACTACATATATATTATTATAATTTATGTAAAATATTTTTAATTGTGCTGAAATGCACTTAACATTAAATTTAGCATCTTAGTAATTTTTTAAAGATTTTATTTATTTATTGAGAGAGAGAGAGCAAGTGTGAGCCGGGGGAGAGGCACAGGGAGAGGGAGAGAGAGAATCCCAAGCAGACTGCACTGATCGTGGAGCCCAACGTGGGACTTGATTAAGCAATTCCCAAGCATTTATTTAAGCTATAGGCACTGAGTGTACAGACCTAAATAATACATGACCCCGAGATCATGACCTGAGCTGAAATCAAGAGTCGGCCGCTTAACCAACTGAGCCACCCAGGTGCCCCCATCTTAATGATTTTTAACTGGTGTTAAATATATTCATGTTTTGGGGCAACCATCACCACCATCCATCTCCGGAACTCTTTTCATCTTGCACAACTGAAACTCTGCCCCCATTAAACAAAAATTCCCCACGTCCCCCTTCCCCCAGCCTCTGGCAGCCACTATTCTATTTTCTGTCTTCATGAATTGGACTACTCGAGGTACCCCTTAAAAGTGGAGTCATACGGTATTGGTCTTTTGTGACTGGCTTATCATAGCATAGTGTCTTCAAGATTCACCCATGTCATAACATATGTCAGACTTCCTTCTTCTTTAAGGTTGGCTGATATTCCATTGTTATGGTTGTACCACAGTTTACTTATCCATTCACCCATCGAGGGACACTTAGGTTGCTCCCATCTTTTGACTCTTGTGAATCACGCTGCTGTGAACACGGGTGTACAAATATCTCTTCAGGACCCTGCTTTCAAATCTTTTGGGTATATTATACCCAAATATTGCTGGATCCTATGGTAACTTTAGGTTTCTTTTTTTGAGGGACTGCCATACCATTTCCCACAACCACACCATTTTACATTCCTACTCACGGTACACAAGGATTCCTATTTCTCTGCATCTTTGCCAACACTTGTCATTTTCTGGTTTTGTAATAGTAGCCATCCTAATGGATGTGCTGGTGAATGCTTTTAGCAAGGACAAATCACTGTCAGCTTCATATTTCATTTATGTTATGTGGGCCAATTAAGCAATTCCCAAGCATTTATTTAAGCTATAGGCACTGAGTGTACAGACCTAAATAATACATGCATGATTCTTGCCTTCCAGGCTCTTGGAGTGTGTCGGGGGAAATAGATACATGGCAGGTAATTTCTGTCCAGTATGGGAGGTGTAATAATGTATCCTTAGGTAGGGTACAGTTAAAATGGTAGGAAATGATGGCTGAATGTAGTGCCTTGCTGTCAAACACATGAGGTACATTATTCAAGCAGACTTAGAGGTCTAGGGGTTTGGGTTGTCTGGAAGAACTTTCTGTAATGATGGATATTCTGTGCCTGTGGCGTCCACTAGCCTCATGTGGTGCTGAGCACTTAAAATGCGCTTTAGTGCAACTGAGAGATGGAATTTTTAAAGTTTACTTTATCTTAATGAATTTACACTTAAATTGAAATTAGCCATAAGTGGCTAACGGTTTGTGTGTTGGACAAGACAGTAATAGAGATTCTTACGCGGTTCTCAAACTGGAATATACACGTGAGTTACCTGAGGATCTGGTTAAAGAGCAAATTCCCTCCAGTGTTTATGATTCCTTTAAGTTGGTCGTGAGGCCAAGAATTCTGTGTTTTTAACAACCACCACAGGCGATTCTGATGCAGGTGCCCTTTGAGAAATGCCAAGTGTTGCAGTTTTCAGACTTTTGTATCCTCAGAATATGTTCTTCTTTGTGTGAAAGCTTAAGAGAGGGCTCAGTCTATAAACCACATGGGAGCAGAGCTGGTCGGTCGGGCTTAGGCAGGGGTGGGAGCTGGAGCTCCATGCATGGGGGGAGTGGGGGGACCATGCTCTACCCTCCCTAGAGGAAGCTGCTGCTGCTTTTTTTTTTTCCAGATTTTTATTTATTTATTTATTTGTTTGTTTGTTTGTCAGAGAGAGAGTACACAGGCAGAGGGAGAAGCAGGCTCCCCGCTGAGCACGGAGCCCGATGTAGGGCTCGATCTGAGGACCCTGGGATCAGGACCTGAGCTGAAGGCAGGTGCTTAACTGACTGAGTCACCCAGGTGTCCCCGGAGGAAGCTTCTTAGAGTGCAGTTCAGATCACCTCATCTAGCACAGCCTTGTCACGTCATTAATCTGAAACGCTGTGAAATGCAGAGTGAGATTTGGTTTTCCAATAACCATATGCATGGCAGAACCAATTTAAAACCAATAGTTCCCTCTGGAAACACCAGTTGAAGCAGAAGCACAATGTCATCGTTCAGGCTACTATAACAAAGTACCACACAGACTAAGGGGCTTCAACAACAAACATTTATTTCTCACACTTAACGGGGGCTGGGACGTCCAAGATCAAGGTGCTGGCAGATTCCAAGTCCAGTGGGAGCCCCCTCCCTGGTTCACAGGTGGCTGTCTTTCCACGGTGTCCTCACGTGGCGGAAGGGACAAGGGAGCTGTCTGGGGTCTTTTGATAAGGACACTAATCCTATTCATGAGGTCTCCACCCTTATGACCTAATCTCCTCCCAAAGGTCCCATGGCTAATTCCATCGCATGGGGGTTAGGATCTCAGCATATGAATTTTGGGGAGATGCAGACATTCAGCCCATAGCACACCAGTAATACATTAGTGGGCCATGTTCTTCCTTGCACTGGACATCAACCTCCCATCCTGGCATCACATGAGGAATTGTAGAGCAGTGATTAAGAGCATTGAGTCTGACCTGGATATGAATGCCAGCGCTACCCTTGGAACTTGCTGGGCAGTCCTAGGCCAGTTTCCCCATCTGCAAATGGGTACAACAATATCTGCCACATGAGGTAATACAGTTGACCCTTGAACAGTGCAGGGGTCAGGGGCGCTGACTCCTCATGCTGTCAAAAATCTGCATATAACTTTAGATTCCTCCCAAAACTTAACTACTACTAGCCTACTGTTGACCAGAAGCCTTACTGATAACATAAACAGTGGATTAGCACATATTTTATAAGTCCTATGTAGTGCATACTGTATTCTTTTTTTTTTTTAAGATTTTATTTATTTATTTGACAGAGAGACACAGCGAGAGCAGGAACACAAGCAGGGAGAGTGGGAGAGGGAGAAGCAGGCTTCCCGCAGAGCAGGGAGCCCGATGTGGGGCTCGATCCCAGGACCCCGGGATCATGACCTGAGCCGAAGGCAGACGCTTAACGACTGAGCCACCCAGGCGCCCCAGTGCATACTGTATTCTTACAATAAAGTAAGCTAGAGAAAAGAAAATGTTAGTAAGAAAATCATAAGGAAGGGAGAATACACTTACCGTATTTGTCGGGGAAAAAACCCACACAGTTCAAACCCATGTTGTTCAAGGATCAACTGTGCATGCAAAGCCCAGCACTTGGTACTCAGCGTTCCTTCTTATAGCAACAGCAGCGGCAGCAGCAAGAATAGCTAACACTGAGCATTGAACCTGAGCCAGGCAATCTACTCTCTTACGCACTTGCTACTTACTAACTCATTTAATCCTTATAACAACCCAGTGACGCAGATACTGTGATTTCCGTTGTGAAGACAAGGTGACGCTCATGGAGCTTGGGGAAGTTGGTGAAGGCCGTGTTGCTGCAAAATGACAGAGGTACCCATCGGTTGTAGGGAGTCTGGCCCCGGAGCCTGGAATTTCTACTTCCATGCACTCCGTCACTATATCATCCCTAGGCCCCAAGAAAGCCTTTTAAGATGAAGGCCTGCCTCAGATCTCAAAGCTTCAGAATTATTCTGCAAGTCAGCTCAGCTTCCAGGAGGCATTTGCAATCCCAGCTGGCCACTCCCTCCCTCTGAAAACTCTATTTTCTTTGGGCTCCTGTGGCACCGAGCCCGCTTGGATTCCTTCCTGGGACTCTGCCCTGTTTTTCAGTCTCTCAGTAGGGCTCCCCTGGCTCCAACCAACCTCACAGGGCTTTTGGAGACCCTCTGTATGCTGACTAATTCTATTCTTCCAAACTCTCTCTCCAGCTGAACCTGGCCTCTGAGTTCCAGACTTGATTTTCCCAAATGCCTGATTATATCTCCATTTGGAAGTCTAGCAGACACCTCAAGATTACTATGTCCAAAGTGGATTATTTCCACGGCTCCTGCACGAGATCATGCTTTGCACCTGCTTCACACCCATCCGGGGCCCCGATGCCCCCAGTCCATTTTACTGAAAAGGAAATCCAGATTTCTTACAAAGGCCCCATTTCCTCAACAGGCTTCTGAGCACTGGCTGGTCTCAGGACTCTGCCTCATGCCGTTTCTCTGCCTACAGGGCCCCTCTCCCTGCACCCCCCTGACTCCCAACCTTCCTGCTCTTCATAAGAGTGACAAGTCTTGTCCTAGAGTCTCAGCTTTTAAATGCTGTTTCCTCAGACACATCTTTCCTCACCATCACATTCTCTCTGGCTGCACCCCATATGTTTTCTTCCTAGCACTGTGACAATCCAGAATTACTGGTTTACGTGTATGTGTCTGCCACCTCCCCCCAAGACCACCAGCTCCCAGCAGACAATGCTGATGGTCTAGTCTAACACTGATGTTACCTCAGTGCCTGGCACAGAGCCTGGCACATGGTAGATAATAAATACAGATGGTTGTTGGGGCACTTGGGTGGCTCAGCCGGTTAAGTGTCCCACTCTTGATTTCAGTTTAGGTCATGATCTCAGGGTCGTGGGATCGAGCCCTACGTCAGGCTCTATGCTGGGCTTGGAGGCTGCTTAAGATTCTCTCTCTCCCTCTGCCCCTCCCTCCCCCTCTAAAAAAACAAAACCCAAAAAACCAAAACATTGTTGAAATCAAATCAATGGCTCCTAAGTCGATCATCAACACACAAGGCCAATTCTAGGCTTATTACTGGAAGAACCCTTTCACAGCGGAGGTGGTCCTCCTGTGTATACAAGTGATTGCAAATTGGATGGGACCCGGGCTTTTTTATGGACCTTGGTCCCTATTTTCACATTTCTCTTTGCTGGGTCATCCATAATGTTAGCACTTACAAAGGTAATCTTAGGGAAAGCAGCAGCCTGGGATACCCAGGTGATTTGGTTTTGGTTTAAAATGGAAGCTCTGAGCTAATGCATTTTACAGATAATAGAGAACAATTTTCTCTGTTAAAAAAGAATGAGAGGTGGAACACTTTGTGTGGGTTACTGGAGTGCCAGAAGCTCCTGAAAGGGGTTCTCTGCAAATATTTGGGGTTTGGTACTCAAAAACAGCACAGGTTTTCCTGAAAACCGAAAAGCACGGCAAGAACACTGTAGCATGCAAGGCGGAAACGCGCCTGCCAAGCTGCAGTGTGGCACGAGTGTCTTTGGCTTGGCTGCGGAGCTGCAGGTGGAGGCTTGCAAGTCAGTGCAGACAGGTCAGTAACACAGCTGGCTGCAGTGACCGTGAACCCTGCCACGCTCTTCGTGGCCGCTGCCTTTTCATCGGCCTCAAGATGATGGACCCCTAGTTGCCCAAGCCACAGACCATGGCCCAGGTGAGTCCACTTCTAGCTGCTTCTCCGGGGTAGGGTCTAGTTGTCAGAAGTTTCCAAACGGTGGGCGCCTGGGTGGCTCAGTTGGTGAAGCATCTGCCGTCGGCTCAGGTCATGATCCCAGGGTCCTGGGATCGAGCCCCACATCGGGCTCCCTGCTCAGCGGGGAACCTGCTTCTCTCTCTCCCTCTGCTGCTCCCCCTCCTTGTGCTCTCTCTAATATCTCTCTCTGTCAAATAAATAAAATCTTTAAAAAAAAAAAAGTTTCCAAACGGGGAGTTTGGTCAGAGAGGAGATTGAGGATGAATGTTCACCAGTAATTCTGCAAGTCATGACCTGTGGTTGCGTGTCTTTGGTGTGCCGGGCTCTGGCCTCAGACCCTCATGGCCGCTCCATCCTCCCCAGGCCCAGGTATGGGGTGTGGGCAGGCTGTGCGTTAGGTCATGAGGGAATATGTGCCCTGTGTGTACCGGGACCATCTTGGTTTTGGGTGATGGGAACCCAACTCAGACCGGCTTACACCATAAAAGGATTTATTTGCTCACATGAGACAGGGTTTAAGGGCTAAAACCTGGCCCCGGGCATGGTGGGCTTCAAAGATTTGGTTTCTCTTTTTCCCTCCGCGTCACCACTGAATCTCTCCCTCCCTCACCTCTCAGCAGTGCGTTCCGCTGTGCTGGCTTCCTTCTCGAGTTCTGCATCTTGCAGCTTCCAGGAGCTGTCCTACAATTGCTGGTCTAACAACCCCATTAGATAGAGCTTTTCTTCCTAGAAGTTCTAGCAGAATCTCTGACTCCATTCCCATTGGTCCAACTTGGGTTACGTGTCCCAATTACCTTGGACAGGGTGATGATGTTCTGACTGGACAGATCCACCTCACCTGACCATCTAGAGCTGGGGGAGGGGGTGTAAGGTCAGCACCATGGGAACTGGGAAGGGGGTGGCTTCCCCAAGGGGAACGTGGAGTACAGTCACCAGAAGAAGGGGTACTGGATACCAGGGAGGCAAACACACGAATGCCCGCATCACTAACCAAGTAAGTGGAGGTGGGGAGAGCCAGCAAGTTCTAGTCACCTTCCTCAGAGGGTGTCTAAGAGTCTGTGTTCTGCTTTGGCTCTTTTAAATGAACCTCAAGCACAACAACATCTGGAATCACTCCGGGCCATTATTTGTGTGTGGTGAGAGTCAGTCTCATGCTCCTCATCCTCTACTCTTAGCTCCTTTGTTCAGCTCATCCCATGTGGACCTTGAGCCCTGCCTTTGACCTCCAGCCTCATCTGAAATGTGAGTCTGGGCCTCTGCCCCTGGTGCCTGGCACAGCAGCCCCCATGAGAGCATCCTGCACCTGGCAGGCAGGAGTTTGATGGGTGGAGAGTTGGATCCAAAGGTCAGGAGACAGGCAGAAGCAGGAACAGGTCTGGGAGCAATGAGGACTTCCTGGGCCAGGGCTGTGACACTTCAGAGACCCCTGCTTGTGGCTTCTTTGTCCTCAGATAAGTGTCACACTTTGCCCCCCCCTCCCAGCACGGCCTACCACTGCTTCACCCCATCTCTCTGCTCACCTTTCCTTGTCTGTACTCCAGCCAGACTCGGGTTCTGTTGGTTCCCTAAGGACCTCTATTCTCTCCATTCCTGGGGCCTTCCCAGATGCTGCCCTTGGTGGGGACACTCCCAGTGCTCCCCTCCCTTCTTCCCCCTCTTCCTAGTTAACTCCTGCTCATCCAAGTCCCAGGGGCTTCCCTGGGGAAGCCTTCCCTGGGGAAGCCTTCCCTGACACCTCCTCCCACCTTGGCTGGCTTCATCACAGTGCATCTCTGGAACCCTCTGCAGTTTGCCACATTCTGTGTGTGTGTGTGCGTGTTTGCATGCGTGTGACCATCTTGCTTTTATTCATTTCAGTCTTTCTCACTAGATTATAACGGCCACGAAGGTGGGGACCATTACAGTTTTACTTGCCACCATCCATAGCTTCTAGAACGGTGCCTAGCCCATAGTAGGCACTTAGTGAATGTTTGTTGAGTGAATGAATGACCAGGGACTGGGGAGCCACTGAGGGACATGCTTTGGCATGTGAGAAGATGACTTGCCCAAGTTCCCCAGATAATAACAGGCTCCACCCTCTTGGAAGCCCACACCTTCTGACTCCCAGTGTCCCGCTTTGCCCCCTCTGCCCAGCAGTGAGGCTCTCTGAGTAGCAGGAGAGAGAAGGTGACGATTAGAACGCAGAATGAAGGCTTACCTGCAGACCAGGTTGTAAATTACATAGCAACATGGGCAGCTTGGATGTTGCCCTGAAGAGTTGTGATTCTCCTTCCTCCTAACAGGTCGTATGCGTGTGTGTTTGTTTTAATCCGAGAAGACCTTCCCTGCTGGTAACTTGAGGTCATTCCATTTCACCTCCGAGTGTCCCATCTGGTTTGAGCCTTTGATGGTTCTTGGATTGCCATGATCTTATTTGGGGATAAAGCTGCTGATGGAACCTGGAGGGAGCACATGTAATCTTAGAGGACTCTGGCTCCCCCTTCCCAGGGGTTCAAATGAAAGTTCAGATGAGTTTGACCAATGCACAAAGGGTGGTCTTCACCGGGAGCTGTCAGAAGAGCAGGTGGCCCATCCTGGAGAGGAGTCAGGAGACTGGGTCCTTCTGTGCTCCCCAGATGATGGGGAGATCTGGGTAAGTCCTTCCATCTCTCTGAGAGAAATAGTGTCTGTGTCAGTTAGGCATCTTTCAGTGGAAAGCAGTGGAACAGAAAGAAAAGCCCACAGCTAGGGCTGGCTTCAGGCACTCCTGGATCCAGGGAGGCCTTTGGGGTTGTCTGAACTTGCTCCCTTCATCCTACTGTATCATGTGTAAACGCTAAGAGACTCTCCTGTATAATTGGGGAGTCCTTGCTATGTGACCTTAGGCAAGCCGCTAAACCCTGTGAGCCTCAGTTTCCTCCTGCAGTGAGGATTAAATGAGCCAGTCCATGAAAGCAGTTAGCACAGTGCCCAGCACATCGTAGGTCCTCTTGGCTGGTTTCATTCACAGGCAGGCTTTCTTCTTGCTGGACCCTAGTGATTTGGGGCTCAAAGCCTCCTGGCTTCTTGTTTACTGTAAAGAGAGTTTCTCTTTCCCAAAAGGCAGTCAGTGGTGTGGACAATGGGTCTCAGGCTCACTGGCAGCAGGCCCATGCTACCAGCCAGCAAGGGCTCCTCCTGGTGGCAGGAGCTCAGGGAGCCCCTCTGGGGAGAGGTTGGAGAAGCAAGCAGCCCACCTGCCGGGTTGGGCAAGGATGGAGTGAGCACCAGAGTGAGGGTGGGATGCTATTTCCGGGGGAAGACTGAATGAAGAACCTTGCAAACCCTTGTGTTTTTTTTTTCATTTTGTTTGTTTTTGCTTTTTAAAGATTTATTTATTTATTTGAGAGAGAGAGAGAGAGTATGTGAGCAGGGGGAGGGGCAGAGGGAGAGAGAGAGACTCCTCAAGCAGACTCCCTGCTGAGCGCGGAGCCTGACTCGAGGCTCTATCCCAAGACCCTGAGATCATGACTTGAGCTAAAATCGAGAGTCTGACGCTCAACCGACTGAGCCTCGCCGGCGCCCTGCAAACCCTTGCTTAGTAAAGGGGGATACCAGTAGAGAAGGTGAGAGTAAATGTGTGTTGGCTCTTCCATGCCTCTGTGACTTTGCACATGCTGTTCCCTCTGCTGGGGATGCCGTGCCCACCCTGCACACTCCCATTCAGCCCCCAAGCCCCTGCTCTTCTGTAGCCCCCACCACTGCCCACCCCCAGCCCCTTTCCCCCGTCCTTGCTTTTCCATTTTGGAGCAAGCTCTGTGGGGTGGCAGCACCATGTCTTGGGAATACAAAATACCACGAATCACAGTGCCAATGTCTGAATTACTTCGGTCCTTCCTCTATGCTGTGTCTCCTCTACCTGAGGGCCATTTGTTCACTGATTCCACGAATATTTAAATTAAGCACCTTCTCTTTTTCCAGACATTGCTGGGGATTCAGCAGATAGTAGGAGAGACAATAAAGTCAATAAATAATATTAATGAAGCAGTGAATTTCTGATGGTGTATAATCTGAGAAAATGAACAGCGATGGGGAGCAGGGTGGGAGGAGGGGAGGAGGGGCCCTGTGGAGTGCAGCATGAAGGAGGGCAAGAAGCAAACAGGTGGAGGAGGTCTGGGTGCTGGAAAATCCCAGTGAGGGGACAGCATGTGCGAGACCCTACAGAGGCACGTTCCAGGAGTGACAACTAGAAGCAAGGCTGTGGTGTGGGAAGAGAGGATGAAGGTGTGGAAGGTCAGGTCGGGGAGATGGGCAGGGGCTGGGTCCGGTAAGGCCTTGAGACCACGTAAGGGGCTTGGATTTTAGTCTAAGTGCTGTGGAAAGGCATCATTGCAGTTCCTTATCTGGCCCTGGGTCCATGACCCTCACTGGTGCCGAACACCGGGCTTCAGTACTGCGGCCACTCACCACGTGTGGCTACCAAGCCCTGGAGATGTCCCAGAAGTATAAAACAGACCAGCTCTCAAAGACTTGGAATGAGAAAAAAGGATGTCAACTGTGTCACTGATAATTTTTCTGTTGATTACATGTTAAAATAATATTTTGGATATGTTGGGTTAAATAATGTTTTGTTTTTAATGAATTTCACCTATTTTTTGAGTCTTTTTTTTTTTAAGATTTTATTCATTTATTTGAGAGAGAGAGAGAGCACAAGCAGGGGGGCAGCGGCAGAGGGAAAGGGAGAAGCAGGCTCCCCGCGGAACAGGGAGCCTGAGGTGGGGCTCGATCCCAGGACGCCGGGATCGTGACCTGAGCCGAAGGCAGACGTTTCACCGACTGAGCCACCCAGGTGCCCCCCTTTTGACTCTTAATGTGGCGATAGAATATCTAAAATTACATGCATAGCCCGTGTTGCGTTGTATTTCTGTTGAACAGCAGCGCCCTCGAAGCACTTTCAGTCATTGCTTTTACCTGCCTGGGTTACAATTACCTCCTGCTTGTCTGCTTCCCTCCATGAGGCCTGACTGTATCTGGTTGGTGGTTCTTTTCCCGGCGGGGAGTCCTCAGGAGCAGCCTGGGTGCCCCACCTGGATCTCCTTGGCACACGCTGGTTCCCCTGTGCTGAGCACCCAGGGCTGTGCCTCCCGAGGTCCCCTTTGCATGCCAGAGGTGCTAGGAGTTAACGCTCGCGGAGCAGCCCTCAGCCCATGAAGGACAGGAGCTGGGGAGTAAATGTTCCAGTTCCCTGCCCTGCCGGTGCACAGCTCTGAAGTGTGTTCTGTAGCCTTTCCCAGAGGTCCCCAGGAGACTGGACCCTGTTGCCCTTGGGGATAACCTGCCCTTTAAGGCACCCATATTGGATTCCTTCCCTTCTCCATCTTATCTCCCCATTCATCTACCTGGGGCCATTTCTTTAAATCTTTGTCTCAGGCTCTGATTGTGGGGGAATCCAGCCTGAGATGTGGGATGCCCAATACATCAGGTGCTCAAGAGAAGGAGAGGAATCATCTCTCCAGCACATCACTGGTTCCGGCCGTAGGGCGTGGGGTGTGGGTGGCAGGGGGATGGGCTTCCTGGCCAGTCTTCTGCAGCCACCGGACTTCTGAGCCAGAGGACAAGGAGCAAGGCCACTTGCCAGGCCTGGGGCGTGGTGTCAGGCTGGTTCCGGGTGCCTCCAGCTGCCATAACCAGAGGGACAACTGAATCAGCAGCTGAGTCAGGGAGGACAGAGCTGCCCACGGAGTGCTGTCCTCCTTCGCCCGTCTGGCAGTGGGGCCTGGGACTGCCTTCACAGCTGGAAGGTGGAGGGGAGTGTCCAGCGCATGTCACCAAGTAGAGTGTTTATGAGAGTGACTTCTTTTTTTCTACCACTCCTGACCCCAGGCCACTTCCCAATTTTCCAACACCAACTGGGTGCCCAACACCTCAATTCAGTTCTGATACTGTCTGCCTGGATTTATTAGCATAGACCCCACAGATTAAGGACTCAGTCCCACGAGACTGCTCCCACTTCAGATGCCAGAAGCAAGTCCCAGGGTGACTTCTGACTGAAGGGCTGTACATTTGGAAGTTTCCATGACCCCCTCCTCATGTTCTATAATTTGCTCGAATGGCTCACTTGAACTTACTATTTCCAGTTTATTATAAAGGATGCAACTTAGTGATAGCTGAACGGAAAAGGTGTGCATAGGGCAAGGTATTGGGGTTGGGGGTGCACAGGGCTTCCATGCCTTCTTGGGGCTCCCTGCCCTCCTGTTGCATTGATGTGTTCCCCAATCCCCATCGTGTAGGGGTTTTTGTGGAGGTTTCATTACACAGGCATGATTGATGAGATCATGGCCATTGGTGACTGAACAGTCTCCAGCCCCTCCCTCATCCCTGCCTGGAGATCTTTCTGGGGATCATCCTATTTAGCTATTAACTATTTAGCCCCCTACCCGCGAGTCATCTCTGTAGCTACCGAAGACACTGTCAGTGCTCTGTGGGTTCCAAAGGTGTTAGGAACTCTGTGCCAGGAACTAGGGACCAAGACCAGATGTATTTTCATTATACCACTGTGAGCCATAGTATTAATGAGATCAGGTGAGGAAACGTGTGGAGATCCGTGGCTGGCAAGTTGCCTGGATCATGGCATGGTATCAGTTGGCGTGCGTTTAGGAAGGAGGGAGGGAGCGAGGAAGGTGACAGGTCTTGCCGTATAGAACTGCTGGTGTGCATCCATTCTTCAGCAAGCATGCACGGCACCGACCGCGTGCTCTCATTGGGCCCGGGGCAGCGCCCACATTGTAGCCTGGTCACACTCTCTCACCATCAAACCCAGCCAGCTCTCCCTGGCTTTTAGGGCAAAGACCAGCTCCTTAGCCTGACATCCAAGGCTTTCCCTGGTCGCCCTGCCTGCCCCACTGGCCTTAGCTCTGATACTGCCCGCAGACATCCTTCGCTCCCATGGCCACTGAGCTATTTGCACCACCCCGCATCTGCTGTGCCCATCAGGCCTTCGCACACTCGTACCTGCTCTTCCCTCTACTGGACCACCCTTTGTCAGCTGTCCTCCTAGCTGTCTCCTCCTCCAAGAGGCAGCTCAGCACCACCTCCTGCAGGCAGTCCTTCCTGATTTTCTCTTTACCATTGCCCTGTTGCTTTTCCGTGTCCCCTGTACCCATCTCTCCTAGCACGTCAGCCATTCAACAGATACATATTGGGCGCTCGACTAAGTTGAAAGGACTGCATGGTTAATTCTAAGGATCCCTGCTTGGTATCAGTCAGCATTGATGAAGTGCCAGATGCAATGCTAAGCACCCTACTTATATCATCTCATTTAGTCCTCGCGGCTGCTCTATGAGGTAGGCCCTAGTATTAACCCTATTGTTCAGAAGTGGAAGTGAAGATTAAAGAGGGTAACAGAGATAGTGAGTAGTGGGGCCAGGATGCACAGACCAAGCAGTGAGACCCCAGGGCTTTTGTGCTTCACTGGGAAACAATATTGTCTTTTATTGTTCTACGTTGCACTACAATTGTCTGTTTACTCTGCCTCCCTGGATCAGTCCGGGTCCCAGCAGGAAGCAGATGGCACACTCAAAATAGGATAATTTGGGCAGAGTTTAATAAGGGACTCATTTGAGAAGTGTGGGCGGGGGCTAGAGAAACTGCAAGGGATGGTGGGGCACTCCAGGCTCCTATCAAGGGTGAGGGAGGAGCTGCCTCTGGGAAGCGGGAGCCAGAGACTCTGTGCAGAGGCCCCTCAGCCGGCATCTGAGAGGGTGGGAGCCGGGAGAGGGGGAGGAACACCGGCCTCCCTGCATGTTCTTCCTCCAGTTGCCTTCCAGGCATCCCATTGGCTGAACCCAACTGGAGGCCAGAGGGCCAAGGAGGCCTGTCATGCGTTCAGAGCAGATCGGGCCCGTGGAGGCCAGAGGAGGACAGGGAAGGGTAGCGAGTGGGCCTGGTGGGCCTCCAGCACACTCTCTGAGTGACTGTAGGCTCCCTGAGGGCTGGCTTGGCCTTGATCCTATGTATGCCCATGACACCTTGCACAGAAGCCAGCAGGCTAAGTGCTTGGCATGTGTAAATAATGAGCAACTGGGGGTGCTTGGGTGGCTCAGTTGGTTAGGCATCTGCCTTTGGCTTGGGTCATGATCCCGGGTTCCTGAGATCGAGTCCCGTGTCGGGCTCCCTGCTCAACAGGGAGCCTGCTTCTCCCTCTGCCTGCCACTCCCCCTGCTTGTGCTCTCTCTCTGACAAATAAATAAATAAAATCTTAAAAAAAATAACGAGCGACTGATCTTTAGTAAAAAAGGCTGTTTCCGAAATGTCTGCTTCTCAATCACGTGTGGTCCCAGGATTCTGAGTGTGTAGGTGTGTGTTTGTGTTGTTTCTGAGTGTGTATGTGTGTGTGTGTCTGTTCATGTTGTTTCTAAGAGTATGTGTGTGTGTCTGTGTTACTTCTTTTTTTTTTTTTTTTTAATATTTACTTATTTTTAGAGAAAGAGAGCATGTGCACATATGGGGAAGGGCAGAGGGAGAGAGAATCTCCAGCAGACTCCACGCTGAGCGCGGAGCCTGATGCAGGACTCCATCTCACGACCCTGAGATCATGACCTGAGCCGAAATCAAGAGTCGGACACTTGACCGACTGAGCCACCCGGGCACCCATGTCCGTGTTATTCTGAGTGAGTATGTGTGCATGCCTGTCTGTGTTCTCTCTGAGGTTGGTGGTGGGGAAGAGAATGGCTAAGTCCTCCCAACTCCGAGACATCTGATTCTTTTCAGTGGCTTTCAGGAAACTCTTCACACCGCTTTGCCCCATTTGAACTTGGATATAAAAGTGGAAACAAGGCTTTTTTTTAAAATATAAGAAGCCAATGAAGGCCGTGCTGACCTCACGCAAGCTGCACACGGCCACAGCCACTGAGATCACTGGGTCTGGGCGCTAAGACTTTGCCTGGATTCCTGAAGTGAGGGCAGCAAGAGCAGGCCCCGTGCTGTGTGCACTGAGACTGGCTGTGTGGACCCATGGGAGGCGTGGGCACCCAGGACAGAACACCCGGCTCAGCCTGGTGGCCGCATTTCCATGCCTCATGATCAGGAGGCCTTCTCCATGCTTCCAGATTGAATCATCTGAAGAAGAGCACCCAGCCAGAGGGAGGAGAGAAAAAGAAGTTACTGAGTTACTCTAGGAGGTGCCCCTGGAAGCCCACAGTGCTGGGTGCAAGGACCCAAAAGGAAGGCTATAAATCCAAATTGATGATAATTTTTTTTTTTTTTTTCCACTCTGTGTGTGGTGTGAATGTGTTTGTGTCTCTGAAGAGGAAAGGAAGGGGTGCATGATCCCTTCTCTGCAGGGACATCGGATCAAGAAGAAATTTCTGTCTTCCTGTTTGTTTCTCAGACACATCTGCAGGGGTGAAGATGTAGACACCTGTTGTTGAAAACCAGTGCTGGCTTTGAAGTCCCGCAGACCTGCTTGTTAGGGCAGGGGCCAAGTATTTAACTTCTCTGTGTCTCAGTTTCCTCATTTGTAAAATGGGGATCATCTGACATCACAGGGTTGGATAAGAATTCAAGGACGTATAATGAAGGCAAAGCTCTGAGTAATGGTGGGTTGGCAATAATGGGTCTTCCCATCCTTTTCCCTCTATTTTTTGCTGGTAGAACTCTACTAGCCCACTCTTTCTGTTACACTTTGTGAAATCCTCTCCAGTAAAACCAAATTTCTTTCTGTCTTTTTTGCTTGCATTACTTGTCTTCCTCCTCCTCTGCTCCCCCTCTCCTACTCCCAGCCATAACCAGAGCCCACTGGGGCCTCTGTTCCCAGCTTCTCCAGTGCCCCGGCCATTGTCCATCCTACAGTGGCCACCAGCATGCTAACCAGGGAGGGTGCATTATGGCCTGAGGACCATAGCATCCAAGCGTTTAGAACCCTGAGGCTAACCACTAGTCAATAACCATAAACCATCCTTGACATTGGCCTAGGTTCTTTGTACCTATTGATCCCCAAGTGCCTACCAGGGAAGGTCTGTAGCTGAGACCAGCAAAATGGAGCCATTAGGAAACAAGGGCAGTAAAAATGCAAGCAGGGGAGGTAAGGCAGCCAGTCTTGGGTTCAGGAAGGTGAAGATCCCAAAGCTGACTCTGCTTAGGGACAGACCCCAGATGATTCTTTGTAGTAGAGGCCTCTTCTATATTTTGCCTTGAAGGTAGTCCCAGATGCCTTGCAGATGGGGGCTCTGTGAACAGTTAAGGAGTAAATCACTGTGGCTGTGTTATCCTCTTTGTATGAAAAGAAGCCAAGATGCCTTTGACTTCTGCTGCTTTCCAGGGCTGGGGGGTTGGGTACCTCCCATGGAAGGCAGACACCATGGCAGAGATGAGGACTCAAACTCAGGTCAGCTCGACTTTAACATCTGCTGTGCTTCCCCAGCAAGAACCAGGCAATGATGAAGCTGATTCATTGAGTTGGGTAAAATCTGCCATTTATTAAAGTCAGCAGATATAGAGGATTGTTTAAAATCTATTATGCTAAAATAACATAGCTACAATGAACCAGAAGCTTGATCTGAACTCAGTGCCTTTTGCATTCTGAAGAGCAGACTGCGTTACATGGGAACTTGATTCCCAAACTTTGCAAAGTCTCTGGGGTGGTAATAGGAGGATCTGGGGTTTAAACACAAGGACGCAAACTACTGCTCGGACCAAATCCATCCTGGATCCATGGCGCATCTGTGTCTCTTCTGACTGGTGGTTTCCAACCGTGGTGTGGTTGAAAGAGAAGTGATCCTGGAGTCAGAACTGGATCCAAATGCAGAGGCAAATGCTTCGGAGCTCCCTGGTGGTGGGTAGATTTCAAAACCTCCATACAGTTATGCTCTCCTTACAGTGTTGTGTTGAGGATGAAATGAGAAATATTTGAAAGCACCAGGTCCCTTGCCTGCTACATTATAAGTGTAAACACATTCATTTCCTTCCTACTTAAACTGTTCAGCTTCTCCCTGCTCAAGTTGGTTGATATTAGTCCTGTTACGAATATGCATGTGTTGGAATCCACCTTGGCAAAGATCTGAAAGCCCAAGGGACAGAGATACCAGAGGCCTCCTGATCATGGGACCATTTTCTGACCAGAGACATGGCCCCGTTTAGAATCAGAGAATGTGAAAGACAGCCTGAGCCAGATCCGTGTGCACATGTGCATGCACACAAGTATGTGTTTATGTATGTGTTTATATTCTATCATATTCCTCAGAGGATAGGGCAAATTATATTATAAAATGTATGAACCAGTGGAAAGATATATGCATAAAATGCATACAGTTCAGGACCATAGGTAGGCTGGACTATGAAGACTGGGAATAGAAGTATAGCTGTATATATACTATAGGATCTTAGAGAGTTGTTACTTTGAAACTGCACATTTCTTCCTGAGCTTTCATACCCGTATTATTATGTATGCCATACTTCTTTTTTTCTTTAAGATTTTTTTTTTAAAGATTTTATTTTATTTTTTGACAGAGAGAGAGACAGCGAGAGAGGGAACACAAGCAGGGGGAGTGGGAGAGGGAGAAGCAGGCTTCCCGCCGAGCAGGGAGCCCGATGCCGGGCTCGATCCCAGGACCCTGGGATCATGACCTGAGCCGAAGGCAGACGCTCAATGACTGAGCCACCCAGGCGCCCCAAGATTTTTTTATTTTTCATTAATTTCTACACCCAACATGGGGCTCAAACTCACGATGCAGAGATCGAGAGTCACATGCTCTTCCGACTGAGCCAGCCAGGCAGCCCATATATGCCATCCTTCTGTGAACGTTATTATATGTGTCTTTTGATGAATGTATGTATGCATTTCTGTTGGTATATACGTAGGAATGAAATTGCTGGCTCATCTTATTCTTTGATTTTAATTGACATCATCAGAGAAAATAATAATAATAGTTTCGTGGAAAACAACAAAATTTCACGCACAGTAAAATGTCAGCCCTTTGGATTGAATGGACATTTATGGGACACAGGCATTGTAGTCTCACGTATATTAGCTTATTTAATATTCACAACAAACTGAAGCTGCTGTCATTAGCCCCATTGTAGAGGTGAGGAAACTTGAGTCTTTTCCCCAATACCATACAGCTTGTAAATGCTAGCGTCAGGATTTGATTCCGGGTCTTTTGACTCCTAATCTGTTGTCAGCTTAGCCACTGCTGCTTTCCTCAACAAATTTCCATTTTCTGTAAAGCCTTTGCGCGCCAAATATTTTTTATTTTTGTTACTTTTGCTGGTCTGATTGAAAGCCCTTCTAAAAGGCCTGCATCTGGCATGGTGCCTAGAATATAGCATCATGTCTCAAAACTCCTCTTGATGACAAAGGTTCATCATTTGGAGTATCACTTTTTATTGAGGCTGGTATCCGTTGAACAGAATGGTTTGCCCTCGTTAGCAGGCACACGATGTAGAATTTCTTTTTAGTGGGGGTGTTAGCAAATTTCCACAGATTTTGGTATTTTTCCCCCTTTTTTGTTGCCCCTTCTCACTATTCCCAGCATCACTGCTCTGCTCAGTTTGCTGAAGACCTAAAGACCAGCTCACCAAATGTGTTAGAATTGGGTATATAGTAAGGGAAAATGAGGGGGCACTCCTGTGATCAGAATGCATGAGTTTTGGTACATGGACTTTGTAGAAATGAATTTGGCTCCCTGGGGATCTGTGTGGTTTCCTCCCTGATTCCTGTGTTCTAGAGGAAATCAGATAGGGGGTGTGTGTCTGTGTGTGAGTGTGAGTGTGTGTGTGTCCATCCACATGCATACACCTTTTCCTCTAGAAAAGGAAGAAGTAGGGTAAAAATGCCATCCAGGTCTGGAGAAAGAACTAATAAGTTTTATCTGAATTCTCTCTCCTCTCACTTACTTTCAGATATACACAGATACACTGCCTATAACACAAAATAACAAAAGTAGAATTTTTTACCCTCATAAGGAATATTTGGGTTACAGCTCTATCCATAGTGTGTACAGAATCAGATATATTAAGCTGCAGAAAAAAAAACAGTGTGGAAAAATGTTTCCTTCCTCCAAATGTATCTCTTCACTTAGGTCATTGTAGCTGGAATTCTTGAGAACCTTAATGAGAAAGAAGGATAACCAAAGAAAACCCATTCTTGACCCAACAATACGATACCAACTCGCTGTTGGGTTATAAATAATACATGCACTAGTAAATATCACATCTGTCTTATGGAAACAAATAAGCAACAAAACTGTGACCTTATTTCAACTGTGAAAGACCACCACCATTTGTCTTTCAGGCAGGGAAAATAATTCTGGAATTTTAAATGGTTACTCTGGAAAGATTGGGCAGAACATTGATTTTAAAGCAAAGAAGTCTTTGAGCTTTATCATCTTATTTCCTATTTGGAATCTCTCCCGTCTCTTCTCTCTTAACCAAATTGTGCAAAGGTTGTGTAAATAAATTTGCTTCTTCAGAAATCCACTTTGTGGGAGCCTGTTGGCTCCTCTGTGGCTGTATTTCTGAAGCAATTCCTGAGATGAAATTTAAGGTCTTATAATATGTAATGCCTGTACTCTGTAAATTGAGACCAGTCTTTTTAATGATTCTATAACTCCATAAAGTAGGCCATAGTGATTGTCTTCGGAATAATTCAATAGAATCTCTACGCCTCTGAATATAGAATCTAAAAGAGGACAAGGTGGGGAAAATGACTCTGGTAGAATACTTCTAATTTGATCACTTCTGAGATGAGCTATTTTTATACATTCTTAGTTGGTTCAGCATGTTCATGGGCTCATGTTTAAGATTAGATTCCAACTGCATATAAACAAAAATCCAAATAACATTAGCAATTAGGGTTTTTTCCTTCTGTCTGTCAGACTAAAGAGGTCTAGAGCTAGCCCAAAGCCAGATGGTGCCTCTGTGGTTATCAGAGACCCAAGCTGTTTTCCATCTCTGGTTGTGCCATCCTTCCTATTACCTCATGTTCCAAAATGGTTGCTGGAGTGTCAGCCATCACATCCTCACTACAGGCAGCAGGATGGAGGAAGAGGGGAAGGGCAACAGGATTCCTCCTCTAGCCGAATTAGCTCTTTTTAAGGTACTTTCTCAAAAATCCTACATAGCACGTCAGCTTACATCTCAGTGGCTAGACTTAGGTACACAGCCATACCAGCTGTAGTTGAGGCTGGAAGATGAGTCTTTTGGCTGAACACATTACTGCCCTGAATCAAATGGTTACTGAAGAAAGGGAGACCAGATAGAGGAGACATACATAACCAGTAGTCCCTGCCACATGCCAGCCATTCCAATTACTATTTGTACAAAGAGTGTAGTGTAGTGGAAAGCGCTTATACTTGGAAATCAGATGGACTTGTATTTGATCTTAGCTCCTCCACTCACCAGTGTGTGGGACCACTTCCATTGAACAGGAGGAGAGTAACCGCTACTTTGTAGAGTTGCTTTCAGGTTTAAACAAAATCAGTATGTGAAGTGCCATGTACATAGGAGATACTGAATGATAGCCATTATCATTGTTATTCTTTTTCTTCAATTTTTAAAAATCTGAATATAGTTGACACCCAGGGCTACGTTAGTTTCAGGTGTACAACACAGTGACCCAACTTCTCCGCACACTGTGCTATGCTCACAAGTGCAGCCACCATCCACCACCACACAGTATAAGTATTATTATTCACAGAGAGTAAGATGTACCTTCTACCTGCATCTGCATAGTGATGGTTTTTAGAATTGAGATATAATTCACATAATGTCAAATTTGCTCTTTTAAGGTGTACAGTTCAGTCGTGTTCGCCAAGTTATGTAACTATCACCGTGAATTCTAAAACATTTCATCACTCCCTAAAAGCAACCCTGTATCAGTTGGCAGTCACTCCTCCTGCCTCCCTTCCACCACCCCCTGCCAGCCACCACCTTTCCGTCTGCTTTCGGTGTCTGTGCATCTGCTTATTCTGGATGTTTCATATAAATAGAATCGTATCCTTTGTGGCTTTTGTGTCTTTCACTAGCATCATGTGTTTTCAAGTTTCATCTCTGTTGTAGCACATAGCAGGACTTTATTCCTTTTTGATGACTGAATAATATTCTATTATATGGCTATACCACATTTTGTTTATCCATTCAGGGACATTTGGATTGTTCCCACTGCTTGACTACTACGAGTCTTGCTGCTATGAGCATTCATGTACAAGTCTTTGCATGGATGTGTGTTTTCATTTCACTTGGGTAAATACCCAAGAGTGGAATTGCTGGGTCATATGGGAACCCAATGTTTAACCTTTTGAGGAACTACTGGATTGTTTTCCGAAGCTGCTACATCATTTTACATTCCCACCAGCAATGTGTGAGGTTCCAGTTTCTCCACATCCTCTCCAACACTTGTTATTTTACATCTTTTTCATTGTAGCCATTCAGGTGGGTGTGAGTGGTGTCTCGTTGTGGTTTTGCTTTGCATTTCCCTACATGATTAATAATATGGAACATCTCTTCATGTGCTTATATCTTCTTTGGAGAAATGTCTATTCAAGTCCTTTGCCTATTTTAAAAATTAGTTATTTATCTTTTTTTTTTTTAAGATTTTATTTATTTATTCATAAGAGACAGAGAGAGAGAGAGAGAGAGAGAGACAGAGGGAGAAGCAGGCTCCCCACTGAGTAGGGAGCCTGATGTGGGACTCGATCCCAGGACCCTGGGATCATGACCTGAGCCGAAGGCAGACGCTTAACCATCTGAGCCACCGAGGCGTCCGTTATTTATCTTTTTATTGTTGAATTGTAAGAGGTAATGTATTTTGGATACTAGACCCTTATCAGATTATATGATTTGCAAATATTTTCTCCCATTCTGTTATGTGTATTATCTAATTTACTCTTTAAAAAAAAAAAATTATTTATTTATTTTAGAGAGTGGGGGGAGGGGCCGAGGGGTAGAGAATCCTCAAGCAGACTCCCCGCTGAGTGTGGAGCCCGACATGGGGCTTGACTTGGGGCTCGATCCCAGGACCCCAGGATCATGACCTGAGCCGAAATCCAGAGTCAGCTGCTTAACCAGCTGAGCCATCCAGGCGCCCCTCTGATTTACTCTTTATGACAATCCTTTGAGGTGGATACTGTTATCCCCATTTTACAGAGAGGAAGCTGAGGCTCTGAGGCAGTGAATTGCTTGTCCAAGAGAACACATCTACTAACAATGAAGATGGTACCAGAACCCAGGAAAAGATTAGCCAGAGCTCTTCTAGTTTTATTGGTACCAACCCATCTCAGACCAGCTTCTGCTAAAAAAGAAGTATAGTTGCTTACATACCTGGGAACTTCCAGGGCTGGACTGGCATCGGGCATGGTGTAGATTATGCAGAGCCAGTGATTCCAGTGACGTCACCAGGACTCTCTCTGTCCCTCTCTGCTGCCCTCCCTGCAGTTCTTGCTGTCTTTCGGTTTGCATCATTCTTAAGCATGTTCTGTCGTGTGTAGCAAAGATGGTCACCAGTAGCTGAAGGCTTACTAAGTCCTTTGAGCTAGAGCATATCGCTCTTTACCCCCCAGCACCCATATCAGCCCTCCGTAAATCTCCCCGATTGGCCTTGCTGGAGTTTATTGCCTATTGTTGGGAATACCCATCGGTGCTGCTTTCAGGAGTCTGGGATACTCTGGGTAGAGAGCCAGGGCCCAGCCCTCTGGTTGGGCACGTGGAGACATGTGGTTGACAATCTCTGGAGAATCACGTGGAGTCAGGAAGGGGGTAGTTCCTAAAAGAAGGGGATATGTAGGGCAGACAGAAAATATAGCCAATGTCCTACAAGGTCTGTCTGAACTGCTAAATTCAGGATGCTGAAATTAGTTGGGGGTAAATGAAAGTTAATTCCCAAAGGCAGACACTAGGAAAAAACTCAGTTTGCTCGTAAAATAAAAATGGAAGATATTGAAAGTAATCATCTCCAGATCCAATCAGCAGTCCACTTAAACAGAGCAATTTTATAAAGTAGTTTGTATAATAACCTCTAAATCTCTACAGCCAGAGCAGTATGACTAATTTTTCAAAAACAAAAAGTAAAATAAAAAGCAGGGAAGAGAAGCTAGATGTGTCTGTCAGAAGGTTTGCTAGCAACCGTAGAGGGTTGTTGTTGTGTTGTTTTTTTTTTTTTTTAATTAGAACCCCTAGTGTGATGTGGAATGTTCGCATTTGAGAAAGATGCTAACCAAAGAGCATATGCTCAGAAGAAAGCTCTGCAGTGGGTGGGCAATTTTCCTTTTTCAAATAGAGCGATGCCCTACATTTGACATAATTAGGAAAAAATTCTGTTATAATACAGCTCATTGTTATGTGGGTTTAAATACCTTGCAGGTGAAATCATACTTTTGAAAAGCAACAACTGGATACTGTGATAGATTCACATAATATAGGGTGCCTCTAACAGGGGACCCCCAACCCAGAATTGATGACCTCTAGACTGTTCTTGGCTTGCAGGTGGCTCTGAAGACAGGGTGGGCGGCCTTGTGGTGTTTGGGGTTGGTTGTAACACTGATGTCAAAAAAGAATTCATCAAATTATAGGATGTTATTGTCCTAGGATCCGAGAGCTTCTGCCCCAGGCTCCTGGTTTTAACTACAGGGAAAAGGAGGCCAAAGGAGGTGAAAACGATTTGGCTCTGGAAAAGGAGCCGGCCTCCCTGGCATTCCATGTTCCTTCTCAATGCCAAAGTCATAAAGAGCTGTCATTTATCAAAGTTTTCTTCTTGAGTGGTGTTTCAGATGATCAGCAGCTTTGAAAAGTGCTCATAAAAATAGGTCTAACTGGGCTTTGGACAAATCAGAGAGCTAGCCATACATGAAATGACTTTTCTTTTTTCTTTTCTTTTTTTTTTTTTTTGGACTTTATATTCATAGGTCACATATTTGAAATCCATATTTATTTTTGTTTGAATTCTTTGAACATTTCATCAGTTGTGCTGAAAACTTGTGTCTATGCCTACTTAGGAGGACAGGGGCTGTCTTGTGTATCTTCTTGACTCCCAAGGCGTCTAGCATAGGACCTTTTTAGAATACAAATGGTGATATTTGTAGCTAACATTTATTGATCATTTTCTATACACCAGACACTGTGCTAAGCTCCTTGCAAGGATTATCTTGGTTATACCTCAAAAACCTTATGAGAGAAAGGTCTTCTCATTATCCTCCTTTTAAAAGTGAAGAAATTGACATTAAATACTTTGCCTAAGGTTAACATTCCCTGTGAAGTGGCAGAGTGGGGACTTGAACTCGGGTCATCCGAATCTAGATCATGCATGTATGACTTCTTAACTCTTACAAAGGGGCTCTTAAGGAAGGGAGGATAGGATGGGAGGAGGTAGAAGGCCCATCTGCTAACATTGATTGCCCTTGAGCTCCCCAGTTCACCTGGCTTTGGAGAGAAGGAAAGAAAAGAGACAAGAGAATAAAAACCGAAGGAGGAGTACCACTTGGGTTCTGTGGTGTACTCACAATCTTCTTGCTCAAAATTAGGGGTGTCCGTTTACTGACCTTGCGCTAGATTTTATATATTACAGTTTTTAAATAGTAGGCAGATGTCTATAAGCATTCCTCGATACTGTGATGCAAGGGTGAGCAGAGGCTCTTCTTACAGGGGGGTTTCAGGTATTTTTCTGGAGACACGGTCTTTAATCCCTTCTTTGAAATGTAACTGGAAAAGGTGGAGGAGCAGGGAGACCCTTGGGAACCAGGATACCTGGGATCTGGCCCTGGTCCCCCACAGGGAATGTGGGGGAACTCCCTTCCAGGGAACTGGCTCTATAGTCTGTGATGAATGATGAAAGCGACTCCGAGAACCAGGATTCCTCCCACACCCCGTCCCTGTGAATGCCCATTCATTCATTCTTCTCTTCACTTATTCAGTGAACATCTCTCAAGCATCTAGGGCTCTGGGATTGTCATAGTGAATGGAAAATCCCCTGCTCTCAAGGAGCTCACAGTCTTGTTGGAGGAACAGAAATATTTGAAAAATGGTGCCATGGAAAAGGGTCATAAAAGAGGCATGTTCTCAGTCTTGAGATAGCACAGAAGTGGGCATGAGTATGATGAAGTCTAAATGGAAAACAAAACATATTTGTCAAAAGAAAAGAAAAGAAACCTGGATGTTCTATAAGTTCTTCTCATTTTTCAGGCTAATGTTTCTTTTTCAGAAATAAACTAAGATTTAAAATCGCTCACTCCTGTAGATGGCAAGTTTTTAGGAATCCCATATAACACCATGATTTTTCTTCACTGGAGGTTGTTTTATTCATAGTAGAAATGATGTAGTTCATAAAAGGGAGCTGGTTCAATCTAAAGCACATTTATTGGGGGCCCCCAGGGGGCCTGTACTAGACAGTACCTTCTGTGGGGAGAAGCCTGCAGGGTTCACATTCAGACTGGCTGTGAACGGTAGTTCTCCACTGATTAACCGTCGACCTTGAGTGGCTTGTGCGTGTCTCTGAGTTCTCTCAGCAGAAAGTATGGTATCGCACGAGGCTCCTTAGGAGATTTCAGGATATGGTGCTTGGAAAATACCAAGCCTGGGCCTCCAGGAACCTCGGGGATGTAGGTGATACAGAGAAAGATAGATTCAGTCCCCCAGTGCCCTCAGGGATTGACAGTCTGGGAATTTTGTAGTGCAGGAAAATCAGTAGGAAGATCTGAGTTCTGAGCTGAGCCCTGCCACCCACCGAGCCGCTTGTCACTGGGAAGGTTCTGTCTCTCCACGTGTAGGGAGTCTGAAGTCCCTTTGCGTGGTGCCAGCATCCTCCATTGCTTATGCAGAGTGAGAAAAGCTATCTTGCAAGCATCCACGGGAAGATTAGTCTCAGCTGGAGAGATGGGCAAGGGGGGTGCTCTCCAGACCAGTGAAGCTTGCGTTTGAGTTGGGTTTGTAATGAGGTCCGCAGGAAAAAAGATAACCCATAGACTCTGTGTGAAAGAAAATTATCCTGGGGCTACCAACCCACTGTCTTGGATGAGCTTGGGGTGCAAGGTGGCTAATTACATGGACTGTGACATCAGACTGGTCAGTCTTGCTCCACTACTTGCCAAGGTGACCTCTAGGCTTCAGGTTTCCCCCTTGTGTAAAATGGGGAGAATACCCGTGCCTGCTTTATAGGGTTGCTGCGAGGATTTAGTGAGGTCACGCCAGCAGTGACGCAGAAGAGCGCCGGGCATATAAGAAGCACAGCAATTGTTAGTTGATCTAATTTCACAGGACAGACAGAAATCTATGCCTGAGTTCATTCAGTTGATATGTATACTGTGAGTCTTCAGGTTCCAGCACTCTACCTGACTCTTTTCTTCTCTCCATCAGAAGGAACAGTCAGGGAGCAGGGAGGTGGAAGAGAGTAGTTTTTTGGTCTCCAAATAAACCATGTTCTCCTCTTTACTTCCTGAGGAACACTCGAGCGGTTTACTTGGAGTATTTAAATTAAGTACATTTGGGACTAGAATAGGCTTTTTATTTATTTATTTTTTCATTGCATGAAATTACATGAGTGTACTTGGGAAGCACTCATACAAGGCACATGACAAAAGCAGTCTTTATTTAGCTTAGGGAGAATATGGCAACAGGAGCCTAGCAGTAAAACACAGGCAATCAAATGCATCCCTCCCTCCTCCTGCCCCCCGCCCCCCTGCAGTGCTTTCCTCTCTTCTAGCGCTTCATTAAAATGATAGAAAACGAATTCATAAGTTATCAGGTAAAATAAGGAAATGAGAATACTTTCTTTGGTTGCCTGGGTTGGGAGAAATATCGAACAGAGTAGCACTGTGCAAGGGTAGAGGCAAGAGACCGATTTTGCAAAAGCCTTGCATGTAGTCTGCCAGGCTCAGGGATCTTAACTTGCAGTGAGATTTCCTCGTGTCTCAGTTTCCATTATTTACTCCCACATCAAGACTGTTGTATGAATGAATTCAGAGGCTGCATCCCTAACCACTAGTGTAGCGCCTGGCCCAGGACAGGAGCTCAGTCAGTGGGATTCTGTACCTCCGTAGCCTCAGGTCTCTGTCCGGTTAATCTGGGATAATTATACTTACTTTATAAAGCTGTCATGAAGTTTAAAGAAGGATATGTGGGGTGGGGGGCGTGCCTGGGTGGCTCAGTAGGTTAAACATCTGACTCTTGATTTTGGCTCAGGTTGTGATCTCAGGGTCCTGGGATGGAGCCCCATGTCTGTCCAGCATCTGGCCTCTGCTCTCAGCGGGGAGTCTGCTTAAAATTCTCTCTCTCCCTTTGCCCCTCCCTCCACTCACCTCTATCTCTCTCAAATAAATAAATAAATAAATAAATAAATAAATAAATAAAAAGAGGGGTATGTGTGTCCAAAATTCTAATTCTATTCACTTAGCAAAGTATCTGGTACATAGCAGGTCTCTGTTTCTTTTCTTTTCTTTCTTTTTTTTTTGGAAGGAATATCAGAATTTATATCTCCAGATAAGGTTTTCAATATTCCCGTATTATCTGAAAAGTATTGTCTACTGTGCTATCTCAGATCTTGATAAGCACTTTATGTGATCTAGTTCATTGAATGCTCAGAGCACTAACAGAGTTACTATCATTGCTCCCATTTTTCAGATGTGAAAACTGAGACCCAGAAAAGTGAATTACTTCAACAAGGTCTTATAGCTGCTACGCAGCAGAGATGTGAGCCCAAGTCTGTCTTAGCTAGAACTCATGCTCCTGTAAAATAAATAAATTCCTGAAAACTAAGTAAACTCAAATGAAATTCATGCAGCTTATAACTCATGCTCCTGCAAAATAAATGCCCTGTTCTATCCTCTAGAAGTTGCCTTGCTTTGAATGTCCTTCTTTATAGGACTGTGTTCCGTGAAAATGAGGCTTTTATTTTATGACCTTAACTCATTTCTGATCCTGATTAGTATTCATTCTATTGGACTCTAGATACTGGTTATTTACTTCCAAAGTCCAAAACTATCACTCATGGATTTGACCTCACAAAGGATGCTTACAAGAATAACCTAGGTCTCTGAAAAAGATTCCCAAATCTGAGATCTCATACTGTGGGAATTGCCATGCACCCCCCCTCCTCTTTTTTCCTCCTCCAGGTGACTAATTTAGAGATATATCTGAGTCCTGGAATGAAAAGAGGTGTATTTATAGTCATGCTTCACATAAAAAGCAAGTTCAAAGGGAACTAACATTGGTTGAGTATTCACTATGCGTCAACCTCTTTATCCACATCCCCTTGGTTTATTTCCCCTAACAACCTGTATTGTAGTTTTATTATTGCGCTAACTTTGCAGATGAGAAGACAAGGCTGATAATCAACAGAATAGAGATTCCAACCCCAGTTCACATAACATAAAGCATATTCTCTTCCCACCTTATTGCCCCTGTCTCATGAAGGCACTGGGAGCTTTTGAAGAATGCTCTAAGTTTCGTCCCATCAGGTTGGGATGCTGGCTGGTGCTGTTGATCTCGCTCCCATAGAGCACCCCAAACTCCCCACCCCACTCTCCTTTCCCTGGTACATTGTTGGCCATCTTGCAAATGCAACCCCTTGGTTGTTAGGTAGGTGGGCTGGAGTGAAGCCTACACTTGGAAATAGAAGTCTGCCAATTCCCTGATGACAATGGGGTCAGTAGTGCCATCGCTGTTCATGAGAATAAGCCACCACTCTTCTTATTTAAAGCATGCTACAAGGACTCCTGTCTTACCCCAGTCGGCCGCGCTCAGAGTAAGAAACTGCATGAGGAGTGTGAGGGTGCTTAACTGCCTTGATGGGGATGATGATAACAAGAAAGATGATGCATACTTCATTCAAAGCCGAGCACATACAAGTGTATGTATGGGTGTGTGTTTTCTGGCTCTGCAAAGGATGATGTAGATTTCCGAGCAGCTCCACACAAAGAAATCCAGCGTTTTAAGTTTTGCCTACATTAGACTCTATTCACTTTGAGATATCCAGGAATGGTTTTCAGGCTATTTGAGAAAATGAGAGGTACACATGGCTTGCACTGGGACATGGTTTCAAATTTAAAGAGGATTATGGCCCATGAACCCCAGAAATTGTGGGTAGAAGTGTGAACCTTTGAAATTCTAATTGCAGACAGTCTGAGGAGGTATGTACTTACCGGGGTACAATATCTCATTGTTCACATATTCCTCTCCTGGCCAGAGGAGATGGGGAGGAGGAGCAGTATAACATAATCTCCAAGAGAAACTGAAACAATTGATGGCAGCATTTTGAGCTCTCCGGTGAATTGCGTCATGAAAGAAATCCCCGGCTGTTTACCATTGCAGCTAGCTTAGCTTCTCGTAATAAACTTTATTTCTTGCGTTGTAGAGTTGGGGGTATGCACAGACTTGGCTTCAGCTGGGAGGGATCTGTGTGGTCATTTTGGCACACCCACCCCTTTATTTTACAAGTGATGGCACTAAGGCCCAAGGTGAGAACGTCAGTTATTAGGAGAGAAAGCTCGGGAATCCAGGGCTCTGGGAACTGAGGCAATTATTCACTGACTCTAGGCTTTTAATAATAGCTCCTATTTATCAAGTGTTTATATATGTCATACATACAGGATGGAAGGTACGGCCAACCCAATGAGGTGACAGGCATTAGATGACTTGCAACACAGAGGAGAATAGAATAAGTACAAAATCAAAGTCAAAACTGATTTCCAGCCTAGAGGGTGTCCTTCTTGGAGTGAATGGAAGTCTTAGTACTGTGTGTTATGCTCAACTGCTCCACAGGGAAGCACAGGGTTACTGAGGTCACAGAGCTTAATTAGCCCAAGCTGGTAAGAGCCATAATGCTCCAAGTCACAGAACTTGTCAGATGCAGGATGACTTGGTTAGTATGTGGAAAAAGAGGTAAGATTTTCTTCTGAGTGGTTCATACTCCAAAAGCTCATTTTCTGTCAACCACTGCACACAAGCAAGTGACCTCCAGGTGCTGGTCTTCAGCTGCCTGCTGTTGCCATCTGGCTAACTCCCCAGAACCTCAACTTTGGTGTGTCCCAAACCAAACTTGGCTTTTTTTAGATTTATTTATTTATTTGAGAGAGGATTGGGGGCGGGGCAGGAGGAGAGAATCTTCAAGCTTCAATCTCCCCACTGAGTGTGGAGCCCAAAGAAGGGCTCGATCTCACAACCCATGAGATCATGGCCTGAGCCCAAACCAAGAGTCAGGTGCTTAACCAACTAAGCCATCCAGGCGCCCCCCGCAAACCAAACTTTTAAAGTGCTCATGAGGAGAAAGCGAGTGCCTGTTTATTTACTTATTTTTTAGAATGCCCCTCAAGGTTCATTTCTCAACCCTTTACTTTGCCAGAGAAAAATCTTTATTCACATACGCTGCCTTATGAATTTCTTCCTATAGCTAGCTGAAACCCTTGCCTACCCGACATTGATGAGTGCTTTGCTTGAGGCACAGTTCAGGTTTCGTAGGGCCAGCACAGGTAGACAAAACTCCCTGAACTCATTTCATAATGGCTTTCCTGTGCACAAAGTACTTTCTCATCCATTATTATTTAACATCTCATGGGGTTGGTTCATCTTATGTGAGGCAACTGAAGGCCAAGATCCCATAGCCGACAGGATGTCTCTGGGACTCAATCTCTTATTGTCTTTTCTGCTCAAGATGTCACCTGTCGGAGAGGGCTTCTCTGAACATTCTTTATACTGTGGCACCTCTATCACTTTTTTTTAAGATTTTAATTATTTGAGAGCGAGAGAGCACGAGCAGGTGAGAGAGGCAGAGGGAGAAGCAGCTCCCCACTGAGCAGAGAGCCCGATGTCCGGCTGGATCCTAGGACTCTGGGATCATGACCTGAGCTGAAGGCAGCCATTCAACCGCCTGAGCCACCCAGGTGTCCCCCTCCATCACTTTCTTACTTTATATGTACTCCACGTTATATCACATGATTTGTTGGTTGTCCGATTCCCCACTAGAAGGGAAGCTCCTGAGAGCTGGGACATTGTCATTACTGAATCTCCAGGGCAAGTAGTAGGCCCTTAGTAAATATTTGCTGACAGTGGGGTGATGCATTTTCATTTGACCAGCACTTGCTACTTCTCTGTGCCTTGGGGCCTTGTCCCTGCCTTGGGGCACTCCATTGTCGTGGGTAAGGACTAGGGAATGGACACTTAACCACACCAGATGGCAGGAACTCAATTCTAGGGGGAGGCCACAGGGCCAGCCTTCCGCCCTAATGCGGTGCATTTGGAGATGAGTTTATAAGACTGCTCCTATTGGCTTCAATTACAGGGATCCTGGGAACCTGCCCAAGGGCCTAGCTTTCTTCTTCTTTTCTTTTTAAAAGCAATTTTATCCCTAATCAGTGGTGAGAAATTACATGGATTCTTTGGACTAAGTCGAGTGAGCTAGTTAAAATAGCCATCTGCTAGGACCAAGGAATGAGCAATCTGTTGGTACTTTCTCCGCTGAAATTTGACATCTGCTGAGCATTGTACACCATTTGAACCCCCGGAAATGCCTTTTGCACTCCTGACCCTCGTGTGTCCTGCGGGTTAAAAAAAACTCACAGTGCAAATGGAAGATTAGAAAATTGTAAAAAAAAAAAAAAAAAGCAAAAATCCTTTCATTTGTCTTAGCATTTTAGCAACCTAAGCGAACTGCACAGAACTAGCCTTCCAAGGACGGTGAGCGCCCTGCACCGGGACCGAGGGCGGGAGCCAAGCGAGCGCGCGGCTGCAAGCGGGGGGCGGGGGGGGAGAGGCCCAGGCCGCTCCACACTCCGGGCCCCGAGGCCGCCCCTGCGCCCGCGCCCCCTTCGCTCTGCCCGCGGCCTTCGCAGCAGGAGGCGGCTCTCCAGGCCTCGCTTCCTGCACCCACTCGGGACTAAAAAAGAACGCGCATAACTTTTTTTGGTCCCTCTTCTCGCAAAAAGCAGGCGTAACGAGCTCGCTGAAGTAACCGCTCCGGGGGCGGCGCCAGGACGCGAGCTTCCGGAGCCCCGCAAGCCTTGCGGCCCCCACCCGAACGCCCGCATCGGAACGCGGCCCGGGAGGCGGCGCGGGGGCGGGGGCGGGGGCGGGGGCGGTGCGCAAGCGGAGGCGGGGCGGTGGCGGTCGCCGGGGGCGGGGCGCGGGCGGCTGGGGCGGGGCGGGGCGGGCGGCGGCGCGTGCGCAGAGCACTTCCTTGTTTGTCCCCGTGACTGTAGCGGGAGCGCCGCCTGCCCGCCGCCAGCCTGCCCGCCCGCGGGAGTGTGCGCTCAGTCTGTCGGTGTCCTCGCCGCCGCCTGTCAGAGCGTTCTCAAGAGGCAGTGCCGGCCGACCCGAGCCCCCGCATAGCTCCGAGCCCCCTCCCCCGCCGCCGGCATGAGCACAGGGAGGCGGTTCCCCGAGAGCCCTCTGCCCCGCGCGCGGCTCGGAGTTTGAAGGGCCCCGCGCCGAGCGCTGCTGCCGCCGCCCGCTCCGCCCGCTCTCTCTCCCGCCGCCGCCGGGGACGGGAGCCGCGCCAGGCCGGGCGCCGGGTGGCAGCCTGCGCGGGGCGTTCATGAGCCACCGGGCGGCCCGCGGCCCCGGGAGCCTGCGCCGTGACTCACTCCCCGCCCCCGCTTGTGTCTCGCCCCCCCGGCAGGATGCCGGACCAGATCTCCGTCTCCGAGTTCATCACCGAGACCACCGAGGACTACAACTCGCCCACCACGTCCAGCTTCACCACGCGGCTGCACAACTGCAGGAACACCGTCACGCTGCTGGAGGAGGTAGGTCGGGGCCGGCGCGCCCCACCGGGGACCCCGGCCCGTTCGCCGGGACGCCTCGATGCCCTCGCTCGCAGCCGCTGCCTCGCAGTTGAATTGTCTGCATTTCTGAGCGGGGAGGAAAAGGGTGTCAGGGGCTGGGGCAGCCACACCCCCTTGGGGATCCCCCCCCTTCCCGCTCCCAGGTGAAGAGGGGACTTAAGATGTGCAGCCCCTTGCCCCATTTGCCAGGGCGCTGACTCCCCCGGGGCTGGAGGTGGGGAGAGGATTGAGCGAGCTCCTGACACCGCTAGGAAAAAGAAGAGGGAAGTCCTCTCCCTATCTTGGACCCTTCGTGGGTGCAGTACAGTCTGCTGGGCTCTTTCCACATCCTTCTGACCCTGTCATAACCCGCAAAGTAAGTGGTGTCAGGCCCCAGAGGGTGAGGGAGGCGAAGCAACGTGGCCAAGGTCACCAGCAAGGGACTGGGAGATGGTCAGTGACTGGCGCTCTTGGTAGCCCGGCTGTGCCAGGCAGGCTTAGTTGCATAGGCAAGGGCCCCCAGATAAAACCCCGAAGGGATGAGAGGAGACTCAGCCTGGGATTGCTTCCACCCCAGGATTCTTCCCCATCCAGTCTCCAGTGCCTAAACCCCGAGTGGAAAGAGAGATCTGTGCAGACAGGTCCCCACCCGGCTCCCTGCACCCGAGGGTTTGGTTCTGCTGAGGCTGCTGCGCCAGCAGGACTTGCCCGCAGGGCACTCCTAAGCTGTGACGGGAGACCTGAGGCTGCTGGGAAGAGCTGGCCAGAACGGGAGAAAGGGGGGCCTGAGACTGCAGAAGAACAGCTCCCCTTATCTAGACCCTCCAGAGAGGCATTGTGGGTGTCCTGGGCAGGGCCAAGGGCAGAGCGATTTCCTTTACAATTTAAGTGAATTAGTGATAGGGCAGAGTGGGTAGGTAAGGAGGAACCCACAAGCCCAAGAGCTGCAAAAGCCTCTGAACCTCAATAAAAATAGGACATTTGCCTTGGAACTCTGCACCATCTCTAAGTGCCATAAAGCACCACTCCCCTCCAAACAAGCCAAGCCTATTTCAACTGAAAAAGACAGCATTGGGGGAACTTAGGAAGGCAGATCGTTTTCCTGGAGTGGATTATCCTGTGGTTGGTTTATTTGAGGTTTTGGGAGCTCTTTCTGATATAAGCTCACCACAGCCAGCTCTCTGTAATACTGAGAAGCTGGGCTTTTGTGGGAAACTGCTCTTGGTACAAGCTTTGCTCCTCACTGTTCAGGCCCGGTTACAGGCAGAATTGGTACTCTGAAGCCTGAGGTCCTAAATTTTAGGAGGGGAGAAATTTCTTTTCATGCTGGGTCCTATCTTGCCCGCCTGGTGCAGTGAATTAGTCTGAACATTTTATGCCAGTTGAGGATGCTTCTAGAGTTCTCTGTGAAGTTAACGTTGGGTTATTGAACTGAATTTTGAAATTCATTTGGAGAAATGTCAGCTAAGTTTGTTTGAAAGCCAGAGTTAAATGGATTTTTGCAGGGTGGGGGGGTTGTCTTTGTGACCTGTCATTCGGTTGCTTTAGCCTGACATTCAGTGTCTGGGAATACTCGGAGTTGCCAGGCATTCAACCTTATGATGGGTCTGTCCTTCACTTAATAGTGATAAATTGGAACATGCTGATAAAGGAGCATTTTGCACGCTTTTTGTGTACGAATTGTATATACCTCCTGAAGGATGTGACATTGATTAGACTGAGTGGTTATTTTCCTTCTAGATAAGTTCTTCAGTGCCTGCTAATAGAGCTGTCAGTTATTTTAACTTTCCCTTTCTGCCCATTTAGATAGTATTACTATATTCTGTTTGTGTGGGGTATGATAAGGGTAAGTAGCTGATAATGCTGTTTGTAGGGTTATATGCCCATATTTTGCAGCAACAGGAGAGGATAGGGTTAATGTTAATTATGTGCAGCTGCTCTTAATCTTAGGTTGAGGTAACTAAATTTAAACGTGAATGCAACAGATATATATATATATATTTTTAAATAAGGAATACTATTCTGCAGGGTTAGGTTGAAAAATAGATCCAATCATAATACAAATGTGGTCACTTACGAATTTGAGGAGGAATCAGAGTCAGGCTAGAAGTGCGAAAGTGTCATGTTAGAGTATGTTGATAATATTTATGCTCTCAAAAACATTACAGTAAATGTTTCAGTCAGAATGACACAATAATTTTGTAAGTGTTTTTCTGAACTTCAGTGTAGTACTGGTCAAGGAGTCATTGCCCTAATCTGCATCTTTAACTCTTGAATCATAGGCCATAAAGTTGGACTCATGAATGATGGCCTCTTGCATAAATGTGCAATATACCTGTTCGTTTCTTATTGATAGGTAACCACCAAGTTTAATTTTTATTTTTTCCCCCTAAGTTTGCATATATGGAAGGGGCACATTGTTATAAATATCTTAAGTGGATCAGAATTCAGTTCTTAAAAAAATATGGGCTTAAGGTTATTGCCCTCAAAATGTAAGAAAAAGTTTTGGGGCAAACCACAAAATCTTGTTGGCATATGCTTCACAAGTGAGATACTTGGAAACTTTAAGAGTGCCGTTTGTGTTGCTTTGTGGTTATTCTTAGGAATAGGACTTTTGGGTACTTTTTTGGTGATTTGGAAACTCAGGAATAGGAATTCATTTGGGCAGCTTGGAATTCTTTTTAAAAAATCGTTTTCTAAAAAACAAAAAAAACAAAAAAAATTGTTTTCTAGTGCCAGTTATTAAATGCCTTCCTGTTTACTTACAAACTTTTTTTTTTCCCCCCGCCTTTGGGTTCCTAATCAACCTATAGAAGTCTCAACTAAAAAGCTGTAGCTCTCCAACCTTGGAACCCTAAGTTAACCCACACTCCCCCTTTTGGTATGTCCCGTTGGCAAAGACTGCTTTGCAGATGTTGGTGCTTTTGTTTAAATCTCTCTGTGATGCACACTGTAGGAAATGGGTCAGAAATGTGTCAAAAAAGAGGCAAAAGAGTTTGCTTCTGGGTTTCACCTTTGGGGGCAGAGGGTCCCACAAGACTGTGGGAGTTACGGTTAGGCTGTCACATAATGAGTGGCTGCCTTTGGGAGGCAGGAATGGATTAGCTGCCCGGGTTTCATCCTGATGTCTGAGTGTTTTCCATGCAAAAAGGCAGTGTTTTGCTTATTCAGCAGAGCACACTGACGTGTGCCATTTTACTCGTGACCATTTGGAAATTATGAGGAAATGACTAGGAGACTGGGAGAAGACAGAGTTTTGCTGAGAAAGGAAGGGAAGCAGGCATTCCAGGACCTCTGTGCAGGGAGACTATAGGAGAGACTTTCCACTTAAAGGCTTAGACTGGTCAATACTTCGTACTTGGTGAAAGGGAGAGTCGATATGATAAATGAAGATGTGCTTGGTTATTTAATATTGGGTCAGCACTTTATCTTTTTGTGATGATGGAGGAGGCATATCTTGCCCATTTATTGAACAACTGCTCTGTGCCAGGCCTGTTGTAGGCACATGGCACGCATGATCACATTTAAGCCTCATGTGAGCTTTATGGAGAAGGGACAGTTGTTATCTCCATTTTACAGAGAAGAAAATTGAGGCCTAGAGAGATGAAGTGATTGGTCCCCAAGGTCGCATGGCTAGTAAGTCAGTGGAGTTAGGAAATCCTTAAGCAATTAAAACATAAAACAGATGTTCTAAATGTCTACAAAGATGTATTTCAGTGGCTTTGTAGAGAATGTAAGAGGCTTCACTTTTCATTGTACCTTCTGATTTTGATCTCATGAAACAGAGGTGCCTAAGTTCCTAAGTGGCTTATTTTTTCTTCGTGTTCACATTCCAGGGAGTTCTTAATAGTAATACTTAAATACATTTCTTATTTTTTTTCCTGTGCTTTCAAAGACTTTGGATATGGTTTTTCAGATTCAGGTGTGGGAACTTATTTGGGCATAATCTAGGAATAGCATTCACTCATAGCATTTTTGGGGAGCACCTGCTAGGTACAAGTCATTTTGCTAAGTGTAGCTGAGGTATTGGAGTTGTTGTCTGGATTGTGTTATGGAGGAAGTAACGGTGTTTGAGAAAGAGGTAAATAGGGCTGTCATTCTTAACAGGGTAGAAAGGGGCAGTTTGCAGGTGGGGGAAATGATATTAGGACATTCACCCCAATAATGCAAGGTGAATCACTCAAATTACCATCCAATCAGTATACAAATTGTCCAGTGCCCAGCAGTGTGTTAGGCCCTGGGGATACTAAGGTGATCAACCCTGCCAATAAGAAGTGCACCGTGTAAAAGTTTTCTCAAGGGAGCTCTCATTGAAGTGTGGGTCTTGCATTAGAAGTTCACTTGTTTTAACATATACACATGACGTGCTTAGTCCTTCCTGAGGCCATAGAAATGTTTGAAGAATGAAGAAACGAATGAAGGTGTGGAATGCAGATCCATTCCTCTTTCGTAGTGACTTATAGTTACCAGTTATTAGTGTTCCTACAATGTGCAAGCCCCGTGCCTACTATTATTTAATGCTTACATGTGCCCTATTATTATGTTTGACCCATCTTCCCACAGTTGAATCTTTCGCGCAAGGGCACACACATAGTAAGTAGTAGATTTGGGCATGAATCCCATTTCTGTAACATCCCTGTGCATGCTAGTCAGACTTCATCTTTATGTGTTTCTTCACCCTCCAAGTTTTTAATTTTTACTCATGTTCATTTGGGCATCATCTTCTATGCTGATGACAAGAGGTCATTAATCTTTGATAAATGGTTTTAGGTTCTCCAGTGTTACCTGTGGAATCTCATACATAGGGCCTCTGTGGCCAGGGCTTAAAGTCTGATCTCATTCATCAGCTCCAAGTGTTCTAGAATGCAATCGCATTACTTCTCTTAAATTTTGAAAGCCGATAAACTAAGCAGCAAGTGCTAGTTTATGTAGCAGATGCTAAAGTTGGTTATGGTCTTAAATAAAAGTAAATCTCAGGCAGAGTTTCAATAAAAACAGGGTTAGTTTTTTGCATTGTTTGAGGTCAAAATAATATGCTTTCTTTGTCCCTAACCTCTTGAAGATAAAACAACAAAAGGTAAGTCTCCCCTTGATGCTGCTATCTTACACAGAATTCGTGCTCTGTGGTCCAACCTTTGATCCAGTTCAGAGGTATTGAGAGTGAGTTTTCTCTGGACATAAGCAGCAAAGGTCAGTGAATGAAGAATATGTTTATTTGCCTACAGAAGCAATGAGAGAAGGAAATTTCCTTTACGTACCAGAACTCATGTTTTTTCTAAAACGGGCTCCAACTGTTAGCCGGGTATTCCAAGCTAATGCTGTTTGCCTTTTATATACATATTTAGGATTTAAAAAATATTTTCTATATGTGCTATCTAATAAAATGCCTTTGTGGTAGCGTCCTTATCATTCTTTTACATGTGAATAAATTAAGGCTCAGAGAGGTAAATTACTTGACCAGCGTAACGCAGGATCTCTGGATCTAAAATCCTTTGTTTCTTCTGTATTTCACCATCTTTTGTGCTTCCTGTCCGCTCGTTTTTTGTTTTATTTTGTTTTTTTCTTTCAGGGCCCGTAAAAATGATATCTACTGATTTTTCTTATCCATACTTGATATCTAGTGCCAGAGATAAAGAGTTTGGGGTAGAGAAGAAAGGGAAAGACAAAGACAGCTCCTTTTCTCTGTTCTTCAAAGACCTCTTGTTGGATGGCTCTCGGAATTTCTGCTGTTTGTAGTTAGAAACGGTGCTGCCAGCAGTCCTCCCTGGGCTCAGCAGAAGTGGAAAAGGCCCAATGGCTTCCCGCTCTCCCCTGGCATACTTAGTCTGGGACTGTTGACCAGCCTGTCTTTGCCTGCGAGCTGCCCACAGCCCTGGCCAAAGAATCACTGCTCTTGGTTGGGGTTGCTGCAGGACTCTGGCTGTCTGCCTCTGGCCTCCTGGTTGTCCATAGCCCTGCCTTTGTGCTGGGTGCTGGGAATCACTAGACATCGGAGTCTAATGGAGCTTGGAGAAAGTCTAGTCGGGTGCTTCCCAGCCTAAGAGCCTGATCTCTGAGGGGCCCATGAAAGTGGTGATGGGAGTCTAATAATCACTTGCAGTATTTCACAAAAATTAATAGACGCCTTAATAACGTGGTTCGGCATACCTCTCATGCCAACTGTCTTTGGTTTTGGTCGAAATATATCAGCTCAGTGGTGTAGCACTGATTATATTCTGCTGATCAGGTCCTCGGATTGCCTGTTAGAGATTCCTGTAGTTGGAAAATCAAATATGATCTCATTCCTGTGATTGGTTTGCTAGAAGAACCTTCGAGTTGTGTATCCCCATGGGAGAGAGCTCAGGAGAGATGAGGACCCACGTAGACCTAGTTTCACCCTGTTGTGGAGACTGAAGCCGAGGGTGGGAACAAAATCGGGCAGAGATTTGAATTCAGGTCTCTCTCAACTTCCAGCCCATACTCTCTGCACTGTGCTCTCCAAAATGGCTATGGAGGCTATTTGTACACGGTGGTGGATTTCTCTCTAAAACTTGCTTCCGGGTCAGAGGAGAGGAGAGTAAACCTGAATTTAGGAACCTGGTCTTGCTAGCCAGTCTGCCGGTGTAAATTTTGGTCTCAGGAGGTACGCTGTGCGGCCACAGCAGCCTCCCCTGATGCTAAGTTAGGAGGCTTTCATCAGAAGCATCGTGGTCCTGGATGTTCAAACACTACCCAGACTTTTGCCTTTATGTCTGCAAGTCAAGGGAGCCTCAAGAGAGGTGGTTTCCATTTATGTAACCTAGTCATTTGGGGGCTAGAGCCAGACATTGGCCTGAGCCATTCCCACATGTAGTAGTTAAACATGAGTAAGTGATAGGCTAGAGACCACTTTGCGTCTGAGCCTCGGTTTCCTCATTTGATAAAAAAAAAAATGGCATTGATTTGAGTGTTAAAGGAGATAGGACACTCGAGGTACTAATCACATGACTTCATTACTGGTAAAATGTGGCCTGATGAATGTCAGCGTCTGACCAGTCAGATGAGTCAGCCTTCCTTTTGTGGGGTGGGGGGGAAAGAGGTGAGAGGCATTCCTTGATAGGGAGATGGGCAGAGTTCTCTCCCCTGTGAGCCAGTAGCTTGGGTTCCCTTACCTGGGTTAACTGCAGCCCTGTTATCTTGGAGTCTTTGTCAGGCAAGTTTCCGAACCTTACTGTGTCTCAGTTCCCTCATGGGGATCATACCTCCCTCTTAGGATAGTGCCTGCCATGGTAAGTGCTCTAGAAATAACTATGCTTACTATCCTCGTGCCGTTGCTGTTCATTATTATTGGAGTAGACCCTTGAATGTGTAGCTGAGAGGACAAGACTTGGTCGACTCTTCAGGACGGTGGGTGATGAAGAGGTCAGATGACGGAGCCCGCTGTGTGCCTCCGAGGAACTGGATGGTGGAAGTGCAGATGGGACTGGAGGGAGGACTGGGGGAACACTAACACTTGCATCATTGGGGCGCATGGTCAAAGCCAGTTTCATCTGGAGCAGACTGACAGCTCAGTTTTACTCTGTACGCAGCTTTTGGTGGGGCTCCTCTGGAGTCAGGGAACCGCTGACCAGTGCTGCCTCCGCTGACCCAGGCCAGCCTGACGGGCTGTACTCTGGTGCAGCCCCACTGTGCGTGCTTCCTTTGCGCCTGCCGATTCTTTCTGCCCCCGCCCCCTCTTTTGCCTCCATTGGTGTGTCAAAGCCACGACAGTGCTGTCCCATTTGGTTTTTGCTGGGGCTTTGGGGTAAGGAGCCACTTTCTCTGTTACATAATAAATGCAGGTATTTGATTCCGGTCATTTGTGGGGAGGTGCGGGGGGAAGCATTTATGCCTTGGCTCTGAGTGGGACAGAGCGTGGCAGCTGTGTTGTATGCTTTCCTGATTACAGCTTGAAGCTCCGAGACCACAAGGAATTCTATTTTGGTTTGGAGGCAGGCACCTTAAAGTGAAAAGGACTTATCCTTGGATTTACATTTCAGTGTGTCTCCTAGCTTCTTTTCAGTGTCAGTAAGATGAGTTCTAATTATTTGTGAGGCAGGGGTTTGGTCAGATCTGGAGGCACTTCACCCCACTTGGTCTTAGCGGAATCTGAGAGGTCGCAGTAGGTTCTTCCAGCCCAGAGCCCATTCGGAGCGGCCCTGTGTCATGGTGCTGTTTGTGGTCACTTACGTAAGAACTGAATTTTAATGCTGTGGCTATGGTGTAATTTTCCCCAGAGAACTGGAATATATGTCCCTCTGATAAGACAGCACCCAATTCAGCCTCCCAGAAGCTAGAAAAACAAAACCAGACTTCATGCACCAGCAACTGCATTTTGGTACCAACTGCTAAAGAAAGCAGAGTTGGCTAAGTCAAGCTAGATCATCCCTTTAACTGCCCCATGTGCTTTGGATGGAGAACAGAAGCTCTTCCAAGTCCTTTTGTTATTAATACAGCTTGGATACCTTGTATTTCTGTAGCATTATGCTCAGGGGCGAGAGCAAGGATGGCCATGTCCCCAGCGCCCAGCATAGCACCTGACCTGATGACTATATTATAAAATAAATTGCACAGAGCTGGAAAAGGCCTTTAGAGACCATCTGGTTCAACTCCTCTTTTCTAGGGATGATGAAGTTAGGCTCTGCATTGTAAGTAACAGATTTCACCTCCCCCCCCAACAAAACAAAATACAGCTAGTTCAAGCACAATGAGGACTTGCTTTAAGGACTCATGGGGCTGTTTCCTGGAACATGAGGGGCAAGAATGGTAGGAAATGTGGAGATTCTCTTCTGGGAAGATGGCAGGAGATGGCAGCCCAGGCCCTACCTGCCCCCTCGCTCCATTGCCCCCCTCCCCCCCCCAGCTGAGTCTCTGTAGCTGATTCACATATCTGGAAGGATTGGACTGGTCCAGCTTGGGTCAGGATACCACCACTAGTCCAGTCAGCTTTGGCTAGGTTTCTGGGGTTACGTGATGGGTGAGTCTGAGCCTTCGTCAAGGACTGGGTATGATAGTGATCCTCAGAGAAGAGTTAAGAGGATAGGGAAGCTCCCTTTTTGTACACCCAGATCACACTGCAAAACTGGGACTAGGATCTGGATCTTCTAGCCCCACTGTCTTCATCCTTCATTGGTGTGAGAGCAAAATGGAGACCACAGCACCTCACAGGGTTATCAAGAGAACCAGTGGGGAAGGTAAGACAGCTACATGCCTGGCATCCAGCGAAACTGGGAAGATGTTTACTTCTCTGCCATTCCCTCTGCAAATCTCACCTCCTCTTGACCCTTCTGCAGTGTATTCATTCGGGACATTTTGAAGGGCTGTGGTCAGAGCACTGTGCTGCCTAGTTGTAGCTTTCCTGATGTGGTCAAGAAAGACCAACATTCCACACAGGGTGTGGGTAGAGAAGAAACACCCCATTGCCATTTAAATCCACGGTGATGACATGGTGCTCAAAAATAATCCTCCCTAGATACCCAGGATGGATGGAAGACTCTGCAGAGCAGCTAGGCTCTGTTTGGGAAACTTTCTGGTTTGCTTGGCCTGCTCCCAGTGTTAAATAACAGAACTGCATGGAGGTCTGATGAGGGCTGACAGCTTTCCTTCCAGTAAGTGGCTTCTTCACTGACCAGTTACACACAAAATAAAATTCGAGCACTAGCTGACTGGACTTCATTGTTTTGAAACGGAGTCTTCCTTTATGTTTCATTAATCATTTTTTTATGAAGTCCATTTCCTTTTCTTTGTAATGTTTATTCATGTTAATAGCACTTACATAAAATTAGATACTCCTTATTTCCACAAAGTGCAAATCAAAATAAGCATTCATTGCTGGGCCAGCAGCAGCTGCTGCTTGAATAATGGTAATATTTTTCATAGCAATGCAAGTGAATGCACTGCCTCCCAGTAAATAAAATGGTGCCAAGTCAAAATAATGCCGTCACCATCCCAAGGCATCCTCATTTTGTGTTGAAGAGTTTGAACAAATTCAGGATCTGCGAACACTACAATGAAGCACTCACCCTGTGCTCGGTGCTGTGATGGATGTCCTCCATATATCATCTCCCTCAGTCCTTCCAGCAGCTCCGTGGGGATGGGTGCTGTTTTCCCCATTTCACAGATGACAGGCTAGGCTTAGAAAGGATTCAGCCCAAACCAGGCTCTTTCTACCTCCAACTTGTTCTCAAGAAAAAATGCTTTATATTCTGAATGGAATACTAATGAAATAGAACAGTCAGGAAATAGGCTTCAGCTGAAGCATGAGATACTTAGGTTAGAGTTGAATAAGAACTTCCTGATAGGGTAAAATACCAACTGGATAGCCATGGAAATAGCATATTTCCCTCTGATTTTAGTATAATTTTGTCGTTGATTGGCTAATGAACTAAATTATGTACTACGTTCATACATGTCTTCACTTTTAGTAGATTGTAAGTACCTTGCGGCCAGGGATCCCCCTCCCTTTCTTTTTACCTAGTTGGCACTCAGAAATTTGACAAAAATAAGATTATAGGAAAGCTATTTGATTTATAATTGTTGAGGCAGATCTGGTAAAGTTTTTCCAGATATTGCTATCTACCTCTGTACTTTAGTTATGTGGCTACTGATTGCATAGAGCAATTGGAAAAACCCTCCATTACCAAATTTCCCAAAGGTTGTACCACAGATTTATGGCAGACCTGGATGCTGAGTCAGATTCTTGGTCTTTTGGTGACCAAGGACTTCTGTCCTTTTGGTGTCTGCAACCTGCAGGCTTTTGTGGGGTCAGTGAGTTCAGTAACAGTGATTGCTCTCACTTTCTGAGTTCGCAGCTCTGTACTGGGTACCTTACATACATTATTTCTCACCTTCACATTGCCCAGCTAGTGCATGCTAGAGCCAGGAATCAGACTTAAGTCTGTAGGGCTCCATAGCCCTCACCTTCCCTCTACCATGCAGCCTCACTTTGTGGTGATTTAGCTGCAAAGTGCAGGGGAATGGCAGCGAGTCAGGCTAGCATTTACTTTCTTAGTGGAAACAAATACACATATACACACACAAACAAGACACGCTTCTGCCAGTGGAAAAGGAAAGCATTTTCCCCTCATTTGTTTCCTTTGAGTGGGAGGCATTTAAATTTAGATAATGTACATCTCTAATCGGGGGCAGCCAATTCATGATGTGGTATCAGAGGGATTAATGAGAGAATTGGTATTTTCAGAAAGAGTTGACCTCTCATTCTTCTTTGAGTGGCAAGTAGTGAATCATATGATTTAATGAGCAATTGTGCTCTGCGTTTACTCTCCAGCATTTTTGTACTCTGAACCGCTTTCCATGTACTTTCTTATGTGTTGTCTCATTTCAGGCGCACAACACTTTTAGGCAACAGAGGCACCTCTTCCTCATTTGTGAGACGAGAAAACAGAGGCTCAGAAAGTTAAAATGATTTGTTATTGGTCACAGGACTGAAAAAGCATGCTGAGGCTGAGCTCTGTTACCAGCCTCCTCTTTCGGAAAGAGACGGGCTTACATGGTGAGAGATGTTTTGTCAAGTAATTTCTAACTGAAAGAATATCTTTTGAATAAAAAAACCCATAGATTTTACTGTTTGTATTATTAGATTCTTCTCTGGGTACGTACATACACATAGATCTTTTGTGATCCTGTTTCTTTTCTTTTTTTTTCCTTCATAGCTCAGTCCTTCAAGTGGATTTTTGCTTTGTTTCTGTTTTCGTTTGTTGGTTTTTTAACTTTTATACCTATGCAAAAGCAGGGAGGCTGGTGTGAGCCTCCACATAGCTGTCAGCCAGCTTCACTGTGATCTGCTCTTGGTCAGTGTTTTCATCTTTACCTTTACCCCGGATTTTTAAAATCAATCCTAGATAATGTTTTATTTCACTCTAAGTATCCTAAAAGATAAGGACTTGGGGAGGGGCAGGGAGGAACCGCATTACCATTATTACTTCTGCAGAAAAGATAGTTTTCTCAAGATCATTACACATTCAGTGTTCTAAGAGATTTTCCCCCCCTTTAAATGGTTTGGTTAAATCAGGAGCTAAATGAAATCCATAGGAAATTAGCTGGTGCATATTTAACATTTCTTTTAATCTGTGGGAACCCTTTCTTTTTCCCCTCTTGCAATGTTTTGTTGAAGAACTGGGTTGTTTGACCTGTAGAGTTGGATAATGGTGATTGCATCTCTCTGGTGTCATTTAGCATGTGCTGCAGCCTATTCTTGACATACTTTTGTTCCTTCCTCATAGCTTTTTCATAGTAAAGAATAAAAGGAATGCATTCCCTTTGTAGAAAACTAGGGGAAAGCATAAAAAAGGAAATTAAAAGTCCGTAATCCCACCAGCCAGAGATAACTACTTCCATCACTTCAGCTACTTCTTCCAGATAACTGTATCCGGCTTATTTTCATTTAACACATCATGAGCATTTGCCCATATCATTAAAAAGTCTTCAGTAACATTTTATAAGGCATGTCATTATACTAAGGGTATTTCCCTCTTTCCCTCAAGTTGCCCCCACTGAGGAGTTTGTGTGTTTTAAACAGTTGGCTCAGCAGTTGCCCCAAAGGAGGACCCGCTGTTGAAGAGAAAGCAGTGGATATTTGTATCTGTCATTATCTGCACAGGTGTTGATAGAGTTCTAGAAGTAGAATTACCGGGTCAAAAGCCAGGTCTGTTCATAAATTTCTGAAACACTTGTCATGTTGCCACAACCCCCTGTGGAAGGTGGTCTGTGTCACCTCTAGCCCTGCGCAGTCTGTGGAAGCGCTTTTCTCCACACACAGACAGCTTTGAGTGAGGCCTTGACCTAAAAGTTTCTCCGAAGGAAAACCGTGGGCTTTGGGTGTGCTCTTGCCCTCACTTGTGTGTCATGTGCTAAAGTCATCGTGAGTCGAATGAAGAGAAATAGCGAGCGTGGCTGTTCTCAAGCTGTCTGCTTAGCGGAGTGGACAACTGTGAGCCATGGTCATCTCAATGTCATGGGGAAGTGGGCAGCTCCGCCTTACCGGCCTGCCAGCCCCTTTGTAGTGACTTCTTGGCCCCATACGGCCTCTCTGCTGAAATTCCCGCTTCCCAGGGAAGTAAGTTTGTGGGTTCAGAAACACAGAAATAGCACTCACTGCGGAAAGGGGGCACGAGTAAAAGACCAGACATGGAGTCCGGCTCCCAACCAGGCTGTTACCTAGCCACACAGGGCTCCTCTCCTTTCTCCCTGGCTGCTTCCACAGTTTTACTTTTCTTGATTAACTCCGGGGACCTTTTCTCCAGTGGAGAAACTTTTTTGGGTTAGTAAGTATCTTTTGCAGACCCAAATACTGCCACATCATTCATACATGGTTATGAGTTAGTTGGATTGTTTTCTACCTAACGGTTGGCTGAGAAGTATGGAGGGGGATGTTTGGGGAGGGCGCTCCTCCAGAAGTGAGGTGAGCCTGCGGGGGCTCTGGGGTCCATGCTTTGGGAGCAGCCTGAGGGAAGGAGGCTCTGGAGGAGAAGGTGCCAAAAGCAACTTTAACTTGTCTTTTCTGAGAGTAGGCACATGAATTTTTAGAAGCCAATTGTATTTCACATTTCTCCTTGAGATGGCCCTTTGCTAGGGAGCCCCATCACTTTGTCATGTGACTTTGGTACATTATAGGTTTGTAAGGAGGTTTTCCTGGGCTAACCTGGAAAGTCAGTCACGACTGTTTTTCTGGGGTGGTGCTTTTTCAGTTCCAGAGGTTTCAGAGAGGCCCATTCTTAAGTCTGAAATTGCCTCTGAACGTGTCAGGTCTCTGCTTCCCTGGCAAGTCCAAGAAGCATCTTTCTGGATTATTTTTCTCAGAGGGATTTCAGCATAGAGTGGACTTCTTTAAATCAGGGTCTACTCTGGTAGAATGTGCTGGGTTCCCTGCTAAGTACTTTACATGTGATATCTTATAAAATCCTCAGAGCATCGGGAAAGTAAACAGTATTCACTTCACTTTTTCAGATGAGAAAATTGAGTCGAGAGAGAGAGTGACTTGACCCGGGTGTGTAGTCAGTGGGGAAACTGGAGTTTGTGTTTCTGAGGCCCAGGGTCTTTCCATGATTGGTACCATCCCTGCCCATTTGGTACCCTACTTCATCCTCCTGCCCCTTTAAGACTTCTTCCTTCCTCTTAGGGTCCCAGGATATTCTCCTCCCCACCCCACTGTGATTGCCCCACCCCACCATGATATATCTTCCTTACCAAAATCTGCTTTTGGGTAACTCTCCTGGAAGAAAATGTCACTGATGATTCACCTAAAGGCATTGATGTGATAAGGCACGATGGCAGCTCCCTCCTCCCAGAGCTTTATGTACTTCTAACAGTGCGTGATACCCTGACGCAACAGAATGGTGGGCTTTCAGGCATTGTGGGGAGGCGACTGGGAGGTAGTTTTAGGTGTTGAGCATGGGCATCCCCTCACACCTTACAGTGTAGCCGGCTGTCTCTCCCCATATGTCAGTCCAGTGAACCATTAGAAACAGTGCCAAGTTAAAGACACTGCATAATTTAATCTTTGCCTCCGCCTTAGGAGGTGGATTCTCAGGTCCCCGTTATATAGATCGTGGAAACAGAGACTCGGAGAGGTGCCAAGTTCCTGATTGCTCTGCTTGCACTTCTTACCTAGGATCTCACACTGCTGCTTGGTCAGTCCACTTCTGGTGCTGGACACTGTAGGCGCTTCGCCCAGGCTTACTCTTGCAAGCTGAGTAATGGTCGGGAGCCTGACATTGTGACACTTGAATCATATATCCATTTTGGGGAGCAGGGTGGCCTTCCTGGTGCCCTGCGCCTACCCAGGCATGCTGTGGGTGGTGGGCGTGCTTTCTTCTGGAGCTGTCAGTTGAGAGCTTAGTGTCAGTTTCACTTCCTGCCTTAACACATCATGTCACTAAATCACTTGACTTAGTGACTTAGCTCGATCTGTTAGCAACCCCCCCACAACCATGTGGCATTACTAAATTATACTAAATACTAGTTTTTTAAAAACCCCAAAAGCAAAAGCAAAAACAAACAAACAAAACAAAAACCCACTCCGTAACAGCCCCCTTCCAAAAAAACCAAACCTAGTATTTTATGTAAAGCCTTCTGGAAAGTTTCAGCATCCATTGCGGTGATTGAGCTGTGTTAAACATTCAGGAGCCATTATAATATTATAGTAGCCACAATTTATTAAGCTTCTCTTTGGAGCCTAGTACTATGCTAAATTCTGTAGGTAAATATTTCTAATCCTTAAAACAGCTTTGTACGAGTTTCTCCATTTTATAGGGAGAGAAGAGATGCTGAGATAAGATCTGTGAATGCCCCGACCCCAGCTGTGGTATGTGGGAGAGCTCATTTTCAAACCAGGCCTGTTGGACCCACAGCTTGTTCAAAGGAATGTGGACCTGAAATTGGAAACATTTTAAATTCATTGTTCAAAAATATATATACATTTTATGCATTGAGTACAAGAGTGTGAATACCAAAAATAGCAGTTGTCACATACTTAATTTCTGCCCTTTCCCCTGGAAACATTATAGAATGAAGGGAGAGAGAGAGAGATTTGCTCTACACCCAGCATAAATTGTTACCCAGGGTGAGTTAATTTGTGTTTATTTCTGCAGCGGTAGTGGTCTCTCCCTGAGGGCCTAACCTCACCTGACTCTCTTGAAGGTTGAGTTGCTCCGTTAGTCTGTCTTCTGCCTCTCAGGGAAGACGGGGTGGCTTTTCATTTCCTCAAAAGTTCCCCCTTTGCTTTGCAGCCACTCATTTTTTTTCTCAGGACTACGTGATGATTGGAAAACAGTCCGTTGTTTGGGGTCGCTCCCATCTCCGGCCTTTTCTTCATGCAGAGCCCACTGAGTTGAGTTGTTGGTTCCAAGCCTGTGGAATTACTGCTGAGGACAGGACTTTGTTTTATCCCTTTGTGGATTTCCAAACCCTGGGAATCAATAGAATGAACCCCATTTGAATGAATGCACACCCACACACACATGCGTGTTGGAGGGCCTTGAAGATTCTAGGGCAAGGTGAACGTAGTTCTGTGTGTGTAAGAATTGAGGATAGGAGAGTCTGGGAGAAGTATTATCTGTAGGACTGACCAGGAAGGGGAGCTGGGAGGAATTTCAAGACTTGTAGGAGGAGTTCAGGGGAAATCATGTAATCTGGGCATTTTAGAGCCAGAAGTAGTAGTAGCCTTAGAAATCATGGTATTCAACCACCTCATTTTTCCAATCATTGAGATCTCTTGTCAGCCTGAGGTTGTAGCCGCCACCCACTTCAGGGCACAGACCAGACAGGTCTCTTTAAATTAGTGCTTTTATTGATTTAAACACTTACTGATCATCATGTTGCGTTTTGTTTTGAGCAATTGATTTAGTTTCGTGTTTGAACCTGAGAAGGTTTTGTCAGGAAGGAAAAACAATTTTTAAAGTTCTAGAAATTAATCGAATACAACACTGTTTACCAGTGGGAGAGAATTGCCCTGCGCTGAGCCTTGAGGTAGCTCTGCTTCCCAGGGCTGCCCCTCCCCCCTCCCCACTTCCCATTCTTGGGGATTATGTCTCCTCTGGCTCCCTGGCTCTACTCAAGATAACGTGTAAATTTGCTGGCTCTAAGAACTTGCTCTCCACAAAGACCTAAATTATCTGTCCACATCTTTTCCACAGCACAGTCCTTTAACAGCTGAACAGATTCGCAGCATCTTATGTGTGTACCGCACCTTACAGTTTACAAAGAATTTGTGTGTGTGTTATCTTACTTTGTGGGGTACCAGTGAAGAAACAGTAGCTCAGAGAAGGTAACTTGCTTAAAAGCTCACAGAGGGTGAGTGCTGGTTAAATAATGGCTCCTGGTGAGGTGACTCGAGTCTTCTGGCTTTTTCCTTGACAAAGACCATATTTTTCCTTTAAAAGCCTTCCCGATGAAGAGTTACTCTGTATTTGTTAAGCTTACCTAGAACTCCTTGAACTTGAGGATTCATTTCCCACTCTGTCCTCAGGTGGGGGAATCAGTGCCCCTGAGTACTCGGCTGTTTTGTTCCCTGCCCCCACCCTGGGAGTTCGATTGTCAGGCCAGCAGCCCCAGTTCTGGACCAGGCACCCCGCAGTAGGAGCCCAGCAGCAGATGACCTGGTCTGTGGTCTGTTGGAGCTGCGGGCTGGAACAGTTCCACCCGCGTGGGCATGACCAACTGGAGTCACTGGAGGTGGTGCAGAATGTTTGCTGGGCGCGGGGGGGGGGGGGGGGCGGCTGTGGGCACCAAAGCTATTTGGGAGTCATTGGGATAATGTTCTTGGAGGAGGGTCCCCCTCTTTTTTTGTTGGACGCACATCTTCGGCTGGTGCTGGCTACTGTGTTGGGCCTCCCCGGTACGCAGAGTACTTTAATTGAGCGGCTCATTTTTATTAAGTGCTTGCTGTCACATACTATTCTAAGTTAACTGCATGCGCTTGTTTAAACCTCACAGTCACCATAAGAGGTAGGTACGTTCCATGTCTGCCACTGCCACTTACTGTGCTGTTCTGGGCAGGTTACTTAACGTCTCTGTGCCCGAGGCGCCTGTTGTCTGCATCAGCTGTGAGTGTGCTTTCTTAGCTATCGTGTGGATGCTGTCCTATTGTGTGGGGCTGCTGTTGGGGGGTGGGGGGAGCAGATGCCAGTGAAGGATCGTGAGCTCCTGGATGGCCTGATCCCCCAGTGCCTCAGCGCATGACCCAGGACAAGCCACTTCACCCCTCTGCACCTGTTTCTCCATCTGTCAGATGGGCATACTAGGTATTGCAAGGATGGTGGGAGGCTGGACCGAGATCAGGCCGCTGGGCACCGTATGCGCTACACCGGCAAGTGGTAACTGCTCAGTGTAAGTGGTAGCTGTAAACTCAGGCCATCCCATGGGGAAGCCGTCCTCACCCTTTTAGGTGTAGATTAAGTTATAGGCTCAAGGGGGTCCTGTTAGCCAGGCTGGCCACTGTTCTAACTTAGGACAGAATGTTTTGGTGAAAGGGGAGTTTTCAGGTTGGGAGCAGAGGTTATTATAAAAAAGTTAATACAAGAAAAGAGGTGTTAACAGAAGCTCCTTGAGAAGCTGTGGGTAAGGTTCTGCCAGCCTTTAGTACTTTAATTTTCATGGAATGGAAAGAAACTTCCCACCTACCAACTCTGTACACACCCAGCTTTTATCTCTTACCCCCCCAACACCCCCCCCCCTTTTTTTTTTTTACGTAATACCTGGAGATCAAGAGTCACACGCTCTACCAACTGAGCCAGCCAGGCACCCCTAGCTTTTATTTCCTGATAGGACTCTAGTTCTGTCTTAGTTCAAGCTGCTAAAAATACTTCGGACCAGGCAGCTTACAAACAACAGAAATTTGTTTTCTCTTTGTTCTGGAGGCTGGAAGTCCCAGGTCAGGATGCCAGTACGGTCTCTTGTGTGGGCCCTCCTCTGGCTTTGCTGTAGCCTCACATGGTGCAAGGGACAGGGAGTTTCTGTGAGGTCCCTGTTATGTGGCACTAATCCCATTCATGAGGGCTCCATCCTCATGACATATTATGTCCCAGACGCCTCACCTCCTAACACCACCACAGTAGGAGATTAGAGTTTCAACATATGAATTTAGGGCAGGGGGACGGGGTGAGGGTGGGATGCAAACTTTCAGTCCATTGCACTAACATTTTTGGGGGGGTTCTGGTAATTATCATGGACATGTTAGGATTTGATTATGTGGGGAGGACTAGCATGCTTAATTCGCATTCAGAATTTATAACAGAGTTTCTCTTTGAAGCGTATTCATTTTTGTTACACGGTGGAGACTTTATTTCTCAAAAAGTGGCATGTTGCATTATCACTGAGGGGGATCAGAGGCAGGTGGTTGTTGGTACAGGAAATGACTCCAACTGCCAGTTAATATAGGAGTTATACCAATGGGTATTTCTTTTTTATTTATTTAATTTTTTTTTATTTAAGTAGGCTCCATGCCCAGTGTGGAGCCCAACACGGGGCTTGAACTCACGACCCTGAGATCAAGACCTGAGCTGAGATCAAGAGTTCGACGCTGAACTGACTGAGCCACCCAGGCACCCCCCCCCCCCCCCCATTGATATTTGTATAATCTGTTTGCAGCATGCACCATTCATTTGGAGTTAATAGGATCATTGTCATATAATTAGATGCCAGATCAAACTTTAAAAATGTAATTCAGCTTGGAAAACAAATGAACATCTTGTAAAATATTTAGGAATCCTTTTTGTCCTTTTACTGGCCCGTGCCATTATTTCCTATTGACTGGCCAGGCCTTTCCTTATTTGCTGATACAAGTTCTGGAGTGAGTTTGACGGCTGAGCTATTTGTCACTGCCCCTATTATAAAGGTTCTCCAAGTATGGTCTTGGGATCTGTGGTGGTCTCAGGACCTTTTCAGTGACTCGGTGGCATCAGAACTATTTTCATAACAATACTAAAGCATTATTTATTTGCCTTTTTCACTTTTATTCTGTCAGAAATGTAGAATTTTCTAAAGGCCACATGATGTGTGAAAGTGTCATCCTCTGACAGCTAGTTAAATGTGTGTTTTTGAGTTTGGAATATTTTCTGTTCTAATTTCTACTGCAGCCAATATCAATAGATACAACCTACTTTAAAAGAGAACCAAACATCTTTGGGGTCTTTTATTTTTAAGAATGTCAAGGGGTCCTAAGACCCAAAAGTTTGAGAACCATTTCTCTACCGGGCAGGCCACCTCATGGTTCACCGGCGCCTCCCACGAATCAGGCATCTGCCCTGGTCTCCGGTGCCCTCCCTGGGCCTAGAGCGTTGAGGCTGTTTCTCCCAGCAGGGGGACACCTGACTTGCATGTCCTGTGTAGACCACCAAGCCTGTTTTCTTTCCTTTATACCAGGGGGCCTTTTATTTCTGTAGGTGCAGGCGTTTCAGCTTGTCTTCTTGAGGCACAGTATCTTTTTTGTGATACATGTAATTTCAATTAACACATAAAGAATTTGAAAACAAAAGGACTAGGTTGTAGTGGAGCTGGATCCTTCTAGCAGCTGTTTTGCAAGGGTTGTTTTCAGAATGAAAATAAATTAGCAGTTGTGGAGTTAGCGATTTTCTTCAGAAATTCAGTGATACATCCATGAGATGAAACGTTGGACATGGCAGTTTTCCTGGTGATTTTCGTTATAGAACTTGAGAAATCTTCCATTGTGTGACTCTGTCGTGGTCTGCATGGTAGAAATTCAGTGGTACCAACTGCCCTTCCAGACCCTCTTCCCTTTTTTTTCCTCCTTCCTCTCAGTGGTTTGCTGTGAGATCATCCCTTCCCCCTGTTTTTTTCTGGTGTGAAATTCTTCCTTCTGACACATTAGAGATGGAGACCACAGAGCAGTGCTAAGTATCCGATAAGAAGAAAGAATGGTTCGGGATCTCTGCAAAGCCCCTACTGTCCGCGACAGCTTATGATCTTTCTTGGTGAAGCCTTGGATACTCAACCCTGTCCCCTATGCAACCATCGAGGCACCCAACACCTCCATTTTGTTGCTAAATCATAGGCCTGTCTTTGTCTAGACAATAACTAGATAAAAGTCTACAGAATAACCGTATCTTGCTGATTTTTTGTTTTTACTACATTACTCAGTGCAGCTTTTTTTTTTTTTTTTTAAAGATTTATCAGAGAGAGCGTGCACATGAGTGGGGAGGGGCGGAGGGAGAGGGAATCTTAAGCAGACTCCACGCTGAGCTCGGAGCCTGACGCGGGCCTTAATCCCATAAGCCCGAGATCAGTACCTGAGCAGAAACCAAGAGTTGGTTGCTTAACTGACTGTACCACCCAGGTGCCCCACTCAGTGCCTTTTTAAAGACCAAGTGTGGCTCGTTCAATATTTGTTGAACGAATAGCTCAGTCATTCACTGGCCTCTTTCTCCATGTGGGGTCAGCCTGAGACCACAGGAGCCCCCTCAGAGTGAGATATTTATTTAGCACCTGGGGCCTCAGAGAGATAGGCTGCTGGTACCAGGACTCTACCTCCCCGCTCTTATTCCAAGCAGTTCTGCTGTGGCCCTGAACTTGCATGCTTCACTCAGCCAAACAAGGGCCCTGCAGGTGGTGAGCTCACCCTTACTGGAAAAGGCAGTTTAGTGATATCTGTTGTTAATCTGATGTGCCCCATGGAGCTCTGATCATTTTACCCTGAGAAATTATTGGTATATTCCTCCCAGTTACATTTAGAACTCCTCTCAAGGAGAATACCAGGATATATTTTTCTCCATCTAGTTACTGTACAAGTGAATTTTAGTGCTCCATTTACATGTGTTGTGTTCCCTGAACACTGGTCTGGTTGGCAGACACCTGTTTTGGGTTAGCTCCAAGCAGTTTGAGCAGGGTGCCCATTGCAATTGTATCTTTGTTTCTGTTCACCTGAGTTCCTTACCGCAGGGTCTTCCAGCCCAGCACGGGTCATACAGACAAATAGACCACAACACAGATCCAGAATGAATGAATGTGCATGTATGTTGCCTGAGAGCATTGGCCTGCTTCCAGCATTCGGCTTTTTCTTATTAGCACGTTAATGCTAGAAAGTTGACCTGATTGGGCACTTCCGAGAGACCTTGACCCTGAAGAGAAGAGCTGGGACATAAAGAGAGGTTATGTTTGCTCTTGTTTCTGGATGATTCAAGTAGGAAGGGTACAGAAGGATATTTTTGCATTAATGTAGTTCTTTCCCATTTATGAGGGTTAGTTCAGGCTCTCTGTCTTTCTCTGTCTCCTTCCTTTTATTACTCCTTCCTTTCTGATCCTGGCTGCACTGTGTGTAGTTGTTGTCCTTGTTAACTGGTGAGTAAGTTCTAGGACCTGTGCAGACTCAGATCCTAGATGGAGATAGCTTTAGTGTAAGTCGTAGAGCTGGACCTTAAACTCTTCTTCTCCTGACCCTTGAGCTCTGTTCTCTTCCCATTACCCAGGACTGAAAGCCAGGAGGGAGAGCAGAGCACTGTGGTGCCCTCCTCCCGGTGCAGGGAGCGTCTTCTCGCGTATGGGGAGTGCTCTGACCACTGAGTCATTTCCCTAAAAGCGGGCCTTGTGAGTTAAGTTTGCTGCCTTGTGTTTAGTTGCTGGTGGCTTCTATGTGGCTGATTTTTCTGGAAGAATGTAACTTTTTGTTTATATGTTCTGTAAGGGCAAGTGATTTCATATTAGAAGCATTATGGACTTTTCTTGTTCTGGTGCCAAATTGTGGACTTTGATGAACAGATATGGTGTGCATTTTGTGTTTGCATTGACTTAAAAAAAAAAAAACCGTCATCTCTGATAACGTTTTTCAAGCTTCCCACAGGGCATTTGTCAAGCCCCTTGCAGTAAGAGGGAAGCTCCCTCATCGCAGTCCATATATTGCATTAGTAATTTTAGTTGAGTGCTATTTAATTATTGATGTTTTATTGAAAGCTGGTTTGGCCAACAGAAGTAAGCAGCCTGCCTGGGAAGAGATCCTTTTGTCCCGGTTGCCAGGCCAAAACCTTCGCTGTTATATGCAAGCTCAGCAACTGCCTCTAAGTGTCTGGTGTAAGTTCAGTCTTTGCTGAAGTCCTCCAGCTGCTTTCTTATGGTGAGACGTGAGGAGATTTTTGCCTCTAACTGGAGCTGTTTGATGGAGAAATAGTTCCTCTTAAATGTTCTCTGGTGGTTTCATTTGGGGTTTAACATCATTCCAGCTGAGTAATGTCTGGTTTGGGTGTAGAGTAAAATTTCCCTTTCTGGCTCTCCAGCATCTTTTACTGAGGATGCAAATAGGTACTTTTTGGTATTTGTTTTTCTAAAAGACTTTATTTATTTAGAGAGAGAGAAAGAGAGCGAGCGAGCAGGGGGAGGGGCAAAGGGAGAGGGAGAGAGAAAATCTTAAGCAGACTCCGTGTCTTCTTAAGCATCATGGAGTCTGACACAGGGCTCAGTCTCATGACCCAGAGATCATGACCTGAGCTGAAATCAAGTTACAACTGAGCCACCCGGGTGCCCTGCAAATAGGTACTTTTTGGTTTGATAACTAATATCACAATGAAGACTGTCAGAAAGTTGTTCCCCCTTGGTTGTCTTTACTGTGTTCTGCCCAGATCACAAGAGGATTGCAGATTCCTGAATCCTTCTGTCGCATCACACGACAGATGCTGACCTCATTCATCCTGCCTCACTCTTTGTTATTTCTTGTAAATACCAAATCTAGTGCACAGGAGACATTCATCACAGATTGGTCCCTTTAGTTTGTCTTGTTTTTATTTAGCTTGCTTTGAGTGTGTCTCCAAGACATAGGCCAGTGTTTCTCAGACTTTAACATGCACACAAGTCACCTGGGGAGTTTGTTCGAATGCTTCTTCTCATTTAGTAGGTTTAGGGTAGGGCCCAATATTCTGCGTTCCTAACAGGCCATCACGTGCTGCTGCTTGTCCACAGCGGACCACGCTGTGAGTAGCAAGGATGGAAACTGTCGACCCTTACGTGTGTGCTTGCATGCTGACACACACACGTGCAAGCCCCTGCGGTTGTGAAGTATGAGGCAAGAATCACTGCCTTGGATTGCTTGATCATTCTGTTCTTTCAGCACACATTTATCTTGGGTCATGCGAGTGGGAGGCATGATTGTTTTCAGAGGGCTGCTTCTGAGGCTTTCTGTGGCACTTTGATCGCAGGCGTCTGTGTCTGGTGGGCAGTGATTGGATGGCATGTGGAGCCTGGCAGTTTCCGGTGCATGTGTCTTGTCCCCATTCTGGGCCTCCAGTTCCCGTATCTCTGTTGGAAATCTCATTTTCCAGTGGTCATGCTTCATCATCATTAAAGTGGCTGGAGTTCACACTTATTTTTAACATCCTGAAAACTTATTGCAAGTCATGGCTGAGACCGGCTGGCTAGCTCCGTAAAAGAATTAGGTTTCCCTCACAGTTTTACTCACCTCTTGTTTGGGCTAGTACTTGCCAGTAGTTACTCCTAGTGTGTTCACAGGGCTTTCTCATGAGCTGGGGTTCCTAGCTGACCTCTGCTGTCTCTGCCTGGCCAGCAAGCCCCAGGAGTCACCAGTGGGGTGGGATGGAGAACACATCCCCAGCTGCAGGGACTGCTCCATCCCCATCACCACCAGAGGCCCAGTCGGGCCCAGAATCCACTTCCCAGCCCTTTCTGTATCCTTTTCCACTTGGGTGGTGTATACTCTCCAGACGCTTCGGCTTCCAGCTTTGGATCACAATATCTCCATATGCACTATACACGAATAGGACAATTCCTGTCATTTGCTTTGCCAGTTGTGAGTAGAAGTAAGTGTGGCCAGCCATGGTTTGAACCTGACGGACCTGGGTTTGGGTCCTGACTGTGTGGCTGAGTATTTGTATTTGTCAGTTTGCTACACCTCTCTGTGCCTTCGTTTCTTTGGGCCTTAGTTTCTCTATCTGTAAAATAGGGCTCCTACATGGACCCTGTTGTGTGATAGAATGGATGGGATAGGATGAAATGAATTAATTCTGTGAATGCCTGGTGGACGATCGGCTTCATGACAGGTGTCTGATTAATGGTGGTGATGAGGATGGTCACTTTCTCCAAATGAAAAGGAAGGGAACCAGCCTGAGATCCCCATGTGGGACAGATAATGCTCACAGTAGGGGAGGAAGCAGTGGGCGGAAGTATGCTTTAGCGCTCTGGACCCCAGTTCACTCTGAGAGGAGGAGAGGATCAATCAGCCGTCTCTATGCTTCCTGTGTCTGTGATAGAGCAATGACAAAGAGAATTTTGGGAATGAGAGTGAGCACAGGAAGGTAGTGAAGGAAGGGAGAGAGGCGTGATGTTTTGAAAGGGAAGTGTGAACATCTGGTATATGCTGGGATAATGCGAAGGGAAGATTTATTACTGACAGAGGTACTTTGTCAGTAAGGTGATTGTTCCTAATCATGTTGCTATTTTGTATCAGTAAATGGAGAGCTGTTAGTATTTGAGAGAGATGCCCAGTTTTTCCAGAGTCTGAAAAGGGATTTTTGTTAATCTGCAGTATGACAAGTCCTCTGTGATGCGGTACGGGGCTGCCCAGGAGTGTGGAAGGAACGGGCAGTCACTACACACATGAAGTGTAATAGATCTTTCATTCATTCTGTTTCGTTTGCTCTGAATTGTTAAATAAAAGTTATTTTGGTCACATGCCACAGCTAGAAGTAATTTTTATTCCATCAGAGTGATTTGCTGTATGGCATGAAGTTCTATTCAAATATGGTGACTTGCGCTCCAGTTTAAAAGTGAAACAGAGGGCGCCTGGGTGGCTCAGTTGGTTAAGCGACTGCCTTCGGCTCAGGTCATGATCCTGGAGTCCCTGGATCAAGTCCCGCATCGGGCTCCCTGCTCAGCGGGGAGCCTGCTTCTCCCTCTGACCCTCCCCCCTCTCATATGCTCTCTCTCTCTCATTCTGTCTGTCTCAAATAAATAAATAAAATCTTTAAAAAAATAAAAATAAAAAAAAAATAAAAGTGAAACAGACCACGTAAGTTGTTTCCTGAGCCCTTGCTGAATCTGAGTAGAGTGCAGGCAGAGCCTTGGGGAGGCGGGGGTTTGTAAATGAATGAAGAGGGGGAGCTCTGTGATAGCATTTCATCACATGTGCGACTTTTTCAGTTACCCAAGAAGTGTGCTTGATACACCCACTTTCTGTTACCTGGAAATGAAGGTGTAATTCTTTTCATGTGGGCCTCACTAGCTTTCGGCCTTCATGGGATAATGTCCCTCTGCCCTCCTTTTCTGCTGCCCCGAAGGAGCCAAAGCAACTTGAAAGCTTCTTGCTGTTTCACATCTCCTTGGTTTCTCCCTACCAGATGAACACCTGCTCCTCTCTCTGGACCGAGCTCAGTTGTCACCGTCTAGAAGAGACCTTTCCTAACTGTTGTTCTCTGTTCCCCGCCCTTGTGCACATGAGACCCCCACCTGTGCGGCCTCACAGGCCTCCTTGTGGCTGTGCAGTTCCTATAGTCATAGCTTTTTTGGGGCAGCACCATGCCCATTACAAAATGGTCCCTCCAGAAATACTGCCAAATGAATAAACACATCCAGTAGTCTGTGATAGTTTCATTTTATCAATATGAACACTGAAAATGGTAATCTTTTGGTATTGGAACCATTGGGAATAAACTTTTCTGCTTCAGGATGGAAAATGCCCTGCTGTAGCTTTTTCTCTTTTTTATAGCCATGCTATTTGTGACAGATAAAGAAAACCACCTATAATCACATCATCTAAATATGATCAAAGTGACTATTTTGGTGTATAACTCTTTGGAGAATTACCTTTTAGGTAATCCAGCTGGGTTGGATTGGGAAGAGTACTTAGGAGGTAGGGGTGGGCAGGAGGATAGTCTGAAGTAGATGCATAAGTGTTATTTCATTTTCCCTTGAGGTTTGAGAGCCACTTGGCCAAACAGAGCATGACATGGCTTGGCCTCCAACCAAAAGTTTAGCATGAAAGATTGTACCATTTTGTACCAGAATCTTTGTGAATGTTGTTATTGCAGAAAGAAAGTGGTTCTTTCTATAATGTGAATACGTTTTTTTTTGGATAATTCATCACTTTATTATTTTCCCTTTTTAAAAAAACATTTCTCTTTAACCACTACAGATTTCTTAGATCTTTTTATAAAAGTATTTTGTAAAGTATTTGTTATAAAAATGAAATGAAAACTGTGTCTGCCATGCTGTGTGTGCCGTCAAGTTATGGATGGTCGTTGGCATGTTCATGCGCTTCTCATTCCAGGTGGGGAGATTAACAAAGATCACCCTTTCACTTGAAAGAAAGTAAATTAGGATGGGATTAACTAGGGAAACAGGCTCTTTATTCTACTTTCAGCCATTTAGAAGGAAAAAAAGAACAGTTTTTTAATAAGAAAAAGTTCTTTTTGCATTCTGGAATACTTCCAAACACATTGCTATTGATGTTGAATTCCATTTTGGCTTGGGAATTACAAAGTTTTTCAAGTGTTGGAGCAAAATTACTTGTTCTTTGTGTTATTTTTTATGTGACAGTGTACAAATAACAATACCATAAACTAAATTACCATCCCATAGTCACAGAAACTAGCATAAAAGTGGGTATTTAATTTGAAATGGGATTGAATATTCAAAAAGTGCAGGTGGTGTGGATGGATTTACGGACATACTTGGGTTTCCTTTCTCATCAGAGGACAAGAGAGCTAGAGCGTTTCCTTAGGCCAGCTGCCAGTGGTAACGGGGGTGTAGACAGACCTGCAGGGTGCAAGCTTACAGTGTCTTCAGTTGGAAGTACCATAACCGTGTAGAGCAGAAACAGGACAGGTCGTACAAAGCTCTGACAAATCAGATTGTTTTATCAGAGTTGAACAGAAATTTCTAGATTTTGATTCTGAAATTTTTACTCTATGACCCAAATGAAATAAACAGAGAAGGCTCAAAGAGAGGCTTTTACTCTTGGATTTGAAATAGTAGGCATAGCAATATCTTATGTTCTCTGTGTAAACCCTGTGTTCATTGTATCCTATCACACTGTCTGGAATTAGTGTTCCTGGGAAAGCTAACCTAGACCTCAGGGCCACAGAAATCTCCAGGGACCCACTCTGTGGTTCTTCCCCTCCCAGCCTCAGTCTTCTTTCTCTTTTGTGGATTCTGATGATTCTTCCCCTTGATGTGCGTAAACCGACCACATGGACACAGGGATGCTCAGAGCCAGTGTTCTTTCCTCTCCACAGGCTGCCTCCCTGGAATCCTTGGCTCTGGGTTTGGCACTTCCCGTCACTGCTCAGAGGGATGGGTCTGAGAGCAAGATGACATTGCAGTGTCAACTGACCTTCTAGGATGTGGTCCAGGGGGCGATAGGGGCCTTCTTTGCCCTTTCCTCTCAGATAGCCACAGCCCTCATCTCTTCCTTAACTAAAACATCCTCCTCAACACTGGAACTCACCACACTTAAATTGCGATTAAATGCCAGTGAATGTGTGCCTTCTAGGTTCTAGGCCCTTTGTATTTCTGTCTGTTCTTTACAAAGATCCACATCTGATTTTGCAGCCAGGGAAGGTGGACATTGGCAAGACTTGTCTGGCCAAGGTCACAGCTGGAAAAAAAAAAAAAATGGCAGAAACAGAACCCCGATCTTTCTGATGCCGAAGCTCATTTTTGGCACATCTACCAAGCTACCGCTGAGGGAAAAAGTGAAGGTCAAAGTGGAAGTAGGTTTGTTTGCACCTTCAGGAGCACCCCCATAGGACTGCAGAATATTGGATTCAACATGTTCTTCATGGCTTCATGTCTCATTTTCAGTTTGGGGTACTTTTTTAGGTTCAAAATGGATGTATATAAAGACAGGCAGAATTCCCAGAAGATGACAAAAAATAAACCATGGATTTATTTGATAGAGCCCTATACTCTCCCCCTCTCCTCCTAGCAGATATATATATACACATTTAATGTGGGAATGGAAACAATGATCCATCATAAACCTTACCCCACAGGACAGATTCCTTTTGGCAATATAAATCTTAAATGCTGAGGAAGGCCTCACATCAGACTAAGTTCATTTTAATCTGATTCTGACATCGTTTGAGCACCTCCTATGTGCCTGGTCTGTGTTCGATGCTGAGAAGGTGACAGAAGGAATTCGACGTGACGTCTGCTCGATGGGTGTTCACAGGTGAATGAGGACGGGGGAGGGTGCCGAGTGAACAGCGATGCAGCGTCGACTGTGCTCAGTGCTGTGATGGTGTGATTGCACTGGGACTGCAAGTGAAGCCACAGCTGAGTTTCTCCTGGAGGGATGTGGGAATGTTCTCTTTGACCTACACCATGAAGGATAGAGAAGAAGAACATTCCAGATGGAGGATACCTCTGAGCCAAGGCCCGAGGTGGGAAAGTACCTGGTGGAACGGAGACTTCCATTATTAGAGGGGCGGTAGGGGTCAGCATCCCCTCGGCAGTGGTGCTGGCTTTGTTTCATGCCTGTTCAGTTTGATTTGATGAAGCAGTCAGTCTCTCTCTCTCTGTCTCTCTCTTTCTCTGTTAGATGCCTTTTATGTTTTATGTTTTGTTGGGATGTGTGTAGGAGAGATTCATTTCCAGCTGGGTCCAGCTGCAATGAAAATGTCCTATTTGACAAATTGTGGAATTAGATTACAGCCGTCTCTCCCTGAAAGCTAGGGCACTCGCTGTAACATCAGACATCCCTCCCTTGGGGGGCAGGACAGAAGGGAAGCGGTGATTTAGGGCTGCTGGGTGTGTTGACTTGGAAATTATTTGAAAAAATAGGGCTGTGTTGCTCCAGTTGATTAATAAATATGACTCCTCACTAAGCCATGGGGGTTTCCTCCAAGGAGAACTTGAGGATGGCGTGGTCTGAAGCCACCCCAGTGGAGAAGGATTGAAAGAATTAACACACCCGTGTGACTGTATTTGGTCCCTGTTTCAGAGCTTCTCTTTTTTCTAAAATGGAAAGGACTCAACTTTTTAAAGTTTGGAAACACCTGGAGTCTGGTTAGCGACACGTTCAGTGTGAGCCAGTAACATATTTGCTGGGGAGATCTGCAGGCAGCAGATCCGTGTCACCGTGGAGCTAGAACCAGTGTGTGGCCACCCACCCGGCCACTTTCTACGTCTGTAAGAGGAGGAAGATGACAGATTTAGACCCGCTGACCTCAGAGAGCCTCTTACACGGTAGCGCCTGGAAGCGGAGTGGAACAGTCCAGGTCCTGGAGCCTCGCTCTGCACCTGGTGGTGTGGCAGCCATGCGCGTTTGCACAGTCCTAAGTGAAAGGGGCCGAGTCCAAACTGTGAAGCTCCGTAAGTGTCCTCCACAGAGCAGGTTCCCAGCCACGTCTGACCCACAGCTGGCTGCAGTGGGGAGGGGGAGTGACAGAGACGAGCATCCTCACAGAGCGGGACACTGTTCTGTAGACGTGGCCTCGGGAGCTCTTGTTACCCCCCAGAGAAGCAGCAGTGACGGTGGGAGTCGGACCATGTCAGCTTCCGGACAGTCGGGCAGCTCACATGCCCCACGACTGAGTTCAGTGTGAGGAAGAGGCACCCACCATCTGGGTATGGACTGAAATGAGGGTCTCAGAGAGCAGCAAGGCCTCCAGGGGATGATTAAGCAGGTGCCATATTCCAACTATGACAGATCCAGTCAAGGAAAGTATTGGCTTGGATTTCCGGCTGGTCTAGGAGGCTTTGCCTCTTCCGACTGTGAGAATCTATACTGAGTCATAACTGATTAATTTGGTTTTTACAGCGTTTTGTCTCACTGCTCATTTCCCTCTCAGAAATAGTTTGGTGCAGCGTTGTGTGGTCAGGGTGTTGTTTGTGCCCAGGGCCTACCACAGAAGGCAGGTGCTTGGAACTTTTTATTTTTACTTGGCTAAATTACAGATAGTTCTTTTTCCTTACTGACTCAGAGAATTAACTCAGGTGTGTTGCAACAAAACTAAGATAGGTTAAGACACCTGTGCTTTCACTGCTTTGGAAACTGTGGGCCACCATGTTGGCTGGCGCTGTGGTTAAGAGCACGCAGGCTTGGGTCTGCTAGCCCTGGTCTTGAATGTCTGCTGGACCACACGTGCCACTTGCGTGGACTCAGTCAGGGTCCCTTCTGTTACCCTGTGGTGGCGTGGTCAGCTCCTTCCCTACAGTGGTACAGTCTCTGAGAAACATCGTGGCAGTGGATGAGAAATGCACGTGCTGTGAGCGCTCGGTGAATGTTCACCAGCCACAGCAGTGGTGGTAGAACTGGAAGTTGAAGCAGTAGTAGATAGTGAACCAAGAGAGGGTTTTGCAAAGTGGGATCCTCTTAAATAATATGTCTTATTACCACCTGCCGTTTCCCCATAACATTACATGGAGCATTTCTCTGCACCATTCTTCTCCCAAACCATCATTTTTATCACAGCTTTATCACCATGTAACTCACATACCATACTTCATCCATTTAAAGTGTACAGAGCAATGGTTTAAAGTATACTCACAGAGTTGTATAATTTTAGAATTTTTTTTATCACCCCCCAAAAGCCCTGTACCCATGAGTATCACTTCCCATTTTTTCCCATACCCCCAGACTCTTTTCTAGGCTACTTTTTATCTCTATGGATTTGCTTATTCTGGACATTTCCAGACTCCTTTTCCTGGCTGCATAGTATTGTATTATGTGGATGTACCTTAATTTAGCAGCCATTCCGTTGCTGTTGGACTTCTCAGTTACTTCCGTTGTTACAGGGAATGTTCCTTTGGGGCCCCTTTTACCACGCCAGGAGAGTCACCTGGGAGTCACAGCCTTCCAGTGAAGTAGCGTGAACTCTGAACTGTTGAGAGCTGCCTGCCGGTGCTGTGAAATGCTCCTGGAGGCACCGAGGGAGACCAGGCCCGAGCTCTGCCGCCACACTGCACTGAGGGCCCGCTGTGGCTGTTCAGGGGACGGTAGCAGCAGTCTGACGCGAGGGGAGAGAGAGGAAACGTGTGACTTCTTGAGCCACAGGTGTTACCAACTCTTAAATAGTCTCTAGCCCAAGGACAAATCCCGGTGGAACCAGAGTGCTGGGAGAATTATTCATTACATCTGAGCAGAGAGCGAGCCACTCGACGCCTGCTTCTGGGGGCATCCATCCACCCACTTGTCCCCTTCTGAATCGTGTTACTGGATGCAAAGGCTAAGGTGGGGCGGTAGGCACCGTGGTCTGATGTGCCCGCCACTGACAGGCTGAAGTTCAGATGACTTGGGAAAGGAAGAGATCTTGAAGAAATAGGCCACTCTTCATCTCTGAATCTCTTCTGTGGAATCGTTTTGAAGGCCCAGGGCTATAGAACGCGCTGTGGAGAGATGCATGAAGTTCATGCTTTGCTTTTAAATGTCGGGATTATCATAGGAGAGAGAATCTGTTTCAGCACATTTGCCGTCTGGCTATCCTAATGCGTTCAGGTTTAGAACATTTACATTCATTTGTTATTTTGGGCATTTACTCTTTCCTGGCCTCCAAGTGTTAATTCAGTTTGATGAGCAGTGAGTAGGCTGTTCAGTCCTCTTTTGGGGGAGACGGAAATGAAAGTTCTTGCAGGAGGAGCTCAGCGATGTTGCACTGACTGCCTCTCACATACATCAGTCTGTTCATGGTTTGTATTGAAACCTGTATTTTTTGGGGGGTGAAAAGTTGCTTTGAGGCCTTTTAGCTTCTTTGTACTTAAATTAGGGATCCTAGTGCAGTGTTGACTGTTTCATAAAATTAAAGAATGTAGTAGAAAAGTATGGACCTTGCAGGCAACTGAATTCTCAGGCTTTGCAAGCAGTCATCCTGATAGTAGGCCTTCAAAGCAAACTTAATTGCATATTCTGTCATGCTTTTCTCTTTCCTCAGCCCCCAGTAGCAAAGGATGTGCTCCGGTTGGTCGGCAGTGAGGTTCTGCATCGGTGTCACCTGCCCCCGCCTCCGGAAGCCTTCTCTGATTTCCCACAGTGCTCCACCACGTAGAAATAGCAGTGGTGATTAAGGGTGCATGCTGTGGAGTCAAGATCTAGGTTCTCGTCCCAGCTTTGCCGTGCAGGTTACTTTAATAGCGTCCATTTCACGATTCATGAGTTGGGGATAATGGTAGTCCTTCCCTGAAAGCGGTGTCGTGAAGATGGAGTGAGAAGATCCCCTGTCGGCTGTGCAGCATGGCACGGCTTCCGGCCTAGGCGGTGCTCGCGAACGGACGTGGCCACTGCTGCTGACTCTCTGATTGGAGGCACTTAATCTCCCTGAGCCTCCGTTTTGTCACGTGCCATATGAGGACAAAAATACCTGTCTCAACGGCAGTTTTGTGAAGAGTGGGTGAGAAACTGCCGGAAAAGAATTAGTGTCGCTCCCAACTGGTGTAGGGCCCGTGGCCTGTCGGTGGTTATGGCACTTCATTCTGCTTTATGTCCTGTAACCGTGTAGTTATTTATGTGTCAGTCCCCTCAGAGAAGCTGTAAGCGGAGACCATGCTTTCCGTCTTTGCCCAGAATGCCTTGCTCCACACGGCGGCTCGTCACCCACTGGTCGTTCAGACCGGTGTGTGTGATCTTACGGAGCACATAGTTTAGGAACAGGTATCTCTTAGCATGCTCACAGGGAGAGCAAGATGTGGTCAGTGGTACAGGTGTTTTTCTCTTAAGGATGCTTGAGGTGTGGTTACCTGTATTCACACAAGATACGCGCATAGCAGCATACTTACTGTGCACTGCTTGAAGGTGGCCTCACGGCTGGGAATCTGTATTAGCTGAGCCAGTGTGTAGACATTCTGTTTGCTTTTGGAATACTTGGAAAGAAAAGAGTTCTCCAATACGTCAGATTCTCCTCCCAGTTAAAATTTGGTCCCAAGAAAGCACTACATGTAAACTCGTCTGGGTTTTCAGAAAAGGTAGGGTTGAAAGCCCACACGTTAATTTCTACCGCTGCTACATGTTCACCCGCATCTTCCTGCCCTCCCCAACATCCAGTGGAATTCTGGGCCCTGGGTTAATGAGAAGGCCCAGGTTAGGGAAAGACACACTCACCTCTGGAAGGGCTGTTCGCGGGGCTGCCGGAGGTGGCGGCTGGGCTGGGCTGGGCTGCTGGAGGTTTGTGGTCTCAGCATCAGCCTGTGTTTCATGGGTTCCCTCACCTTCACTTTGCAGAGCCGGCTGTCTAGACACCTCTCTGGCTTCCTGGATGCCCATGTTCTGCTACCCCTAACTAATGAGGAAGCAAGTTGCCACTAGCCCGGGGCTGTTTGCTTTTCAAAGCAGTGCTTTAGCAACAGAGTGGTTAGCTTGTGGGCCCTGTGAATGTTTGTTACAAGAATCTTAAGCAGCTGGATACAACAGGTGAAGTTGTAAGTTCCGCTGAAAATTTCATAGCCCTGTTCATCTATCCATAAAATCAGAGGCCTATATTTTAACTGATGTTATGAATTATGTTTCCTAAATTGATGTAGAATTAAATAGAACACAGTTAGTTCTCCTTGAATCCATCTGAGTCATCCAGGGCCTGTGCAGTCAGCTCCTGGTTAGCTGATGGCCTTGACCCATCCAAGCAATTCCCCAAGTCAGTTCATCTTCCTGTGCCTCCATTTCTTCTTCTGTAGAACAAAGGGGTCAGACTTTGAAGCCTTTTCGCTAGAGCTTTTTTTTTTTTTTTTTAAGATTTTATTTGAAAGAGAGAGCGAGCACGAGCACAGGCGGGAGAAGGGGCAGAGGGAGAGGGAGAAGCAGGCTCCCCACTGAGCAGAGAGCCTGACGTGGGGCTCCATCCCAGGTCCCTGGGATCATGACCTGAGCCGAAGGCAGACACTTAACCGACTGAGCCACCCAGGTGCCCCTTCACTGGAGCTTTTAAAGAATTTTTTTTCTGCCTCCAGTTGGGTATGTGATTCAACCTTTTAACCCGTACCTGCTCCCAGGACAGACCTATATCTCACAGCCAGTCCCAGATCCACTGTTTGTTTGATCCTTGGTGCTTACTTTCTCATCTCATTCTGGAAAAAGAGAAGCCAGCCTAGTATTTCTGTAAGCACGGGAAAAGTTAACAGCCTCAGAAGTGGGGCTGAGTGAGGATCCTTGCTGGACCAGGAGGGCCCCACCCAAACTGGCCAGATCTTCCTGATAGACGCTCCCAGCCCTTTACAGAAAGTTGGATTCTGCTGATTCGTGGATTGACCCTGAGGGTTTAGTTAGTTGGCATCTAACAGAGTGGGCAGGGCAGGAGGGGGATGGCCCCTGGAGGAATGACGAGTGTGGAATTGTAAGGAAATGATGGGCATCTCTGGGAGCCGTGGGCGAGAAGGGAGAAGTTCTCCTGTATCCACTCCTCTGTGTTTCTGGGTCTTTATTCAGATAAGTTGTTTTGTGCCTGTTACTCTGTGAAGCTTGGGATATAAAGATGGGAGCATGCACTCAGGGACCTCACAGGCTAGAGGGGAGCTAGCTCCTGCTGATGTCTGTGAAGCGCCTGGCATTGCTCGAGGTGTTTCACGTACACACATCTGCCTAACTCTAATACAGTGTGGTGAGTGGTCCACAGTGCTGTCTGCAAAAGGTTATGGGAGTATAGAGGAGGAGGGAAGCATTCTGGCTGGAGACGGGGAATAGGGGCACGTGGAGAGCAGAGGGAAGGAAGAGGGGTGGAACATGGCTTTTTAAATGATGTGGGGATCTCATCTCTGCCGTAAATGGAACTGGAGTGGTGTTCACTTTCTCACCCAGCCATACAGGGACTAACGAGTAGAAACCTGTGCCTTGGAAGACATGTATTTGTCTGGAGGAGCCAAGACAATTTAATACCGCCTCTGCCCATGTCTCTCGGTGTTGGTTATAGCTTCTGAAGGCTTGCTTGTTTGTAGGAAAGTGGACTGAGAAAAATATGCTCTCTCTCGCTTCTCTGTGCCAGTGTTTAAAAACACCAAGAGTTTCTACTCCTCTTTCTCAACACACATCCCTAAATAAGTGTCCATAGCGTCCTCTCGATGCTTCTGTTTGCTTCAGCATTGGGAGGCGTGGTCTCCAGCACATGGTGATGAGCCTCAGCACTCTGGGAACTACCTCCCCCTCAGGAAGAGTAGCTGGTTCTCGGTGCTGAAAGGGCCTCGGGTTCTCTTCCATCTCTGGGTATCATTGTCATTAGTGATGGGGACTCTCGCCTTTGCACAGGTGCATCGATAACTGTGTTGCCATTTGCCTCTTGGTCTTTCTCATCCAGTTTGAGTCCACAAATGCGGATGGTGTCACGAAGCCTGGGAGGAGGCAGTCCTGTGCAGATGCCTTCAGGAAGCCCCACCCTGTGCTGCCCTCTTTAGGAAGCTGTCTGTCTCCCTGGCCTGAAAATGACCTTTCCCCACTTCTCTGCAACACAGGTCTTTGTATCTCTTTTGTCCTTTTTTTTTTTTTTTTTTAAATTTTATTTATTTATTTGAGAGAGAGAATGAGACAGAGAGAGAGCACGAGACGGGGGAGGATCAGAGGGAGAAGCAGACTCCCTGCTGAGCAGGGAGTCCGATGTGGGACTCGATCCCAGGACTCCAGGATCATGACCTGAGCCGAAGGCAGTCGCTTAACCAACTGAGCCACCCAGGCGCCCTGTATCTCTTTTGTCCTTATCACATCCTACCCCTCATTAGTTATTTATGTGTTCGTCTTGTCTCTCCTACCAGATAACTCACCTTGGCAAGGACTATGTGTTCTATACATTCTTCACAATCCCTAGCATGAGGATTTGCCATAATCACTCAGTAAATATTTGTTGAACTGCATCCAGATAGCATTATTTATTTTGTGCTGAGTCCTCATCAGAGTACAACAGAAATTGTTTTTAGAAAGGTCAATAATATTTACTTTCCTTTATCCAATTCCTTGCCCTCGGTTCTTTATTTAGTGAGTTATTTAAAATATGTGTCCCATCTGCATCCTGAAGAATATGGAAGCCTAGAGATGAGGATACAAGGTAAAATGAGGCAGCTTGGGATAAGATCAATATAACACTTCTGTAGGGAACTGCAGGGACTCAGAATGAATTCAGCAGATTATAGTAACTCCCATCATTTATTTGCATCTAAGAGAAGGAATCATGGTTAGTTACAGCATTTTCGTTTTTTTACCACAGATGGCATGAAATTCATCTGCAGAGAGACTTCTCGTTGGAACTGGAGTATGGATTTCTCTCTCTCAGGTCCTCATGCAGTCTGTCACAGAGCATACTTGCCTGGTCAGCCTTCCTTCTTGCATTGTTGCAGTGAATTTTTTTTTTTTCTTGTGTATGTTTTGCTCACTGTCTCTCTTGTCTTCCCCACATCTCATTCTTCTCAACAAGAAATTCCGGAGATAAGGAACTGTGTCGGCCGTAGCATCCTCAGTACAATATTTATGATTTGCTGTCCCAGCCCAGAACTCTTTGCTGCACATTTTCAAAGCAAGTTAAGTACGATAAAGAAAATAAGTCTGTAAGATTCAGAGTTAGCTTCTCTCTTCTGACCATCTCTTAGGAGCCAGGCACTTGGACCTACATTGTTTTACTTTATCACGGAAAATTCTAGCAGGGAGAAAATTTTTCTGATCGTTACGAACCTGGCATCTCCTACTAGGGAATGAGGTCTCTGGGGGTTCGTGTGGTGCACTGGGACAGGACAGGCGTGGTGTGTCTGCCAGGGACCTCAGTGTTACTCAGAGATGGGAGGTAGGTGATGGATGAACTTAGGCAAGTTAAATGATCAGCAATCAGCATATATTTAAACAATCATAATTAGAAGTATATAAAAATATGGAGGAAATAACAGAGGAGAAAGTAAAATATACATGAGTATTGGTGCTAAAACAGATTTTATGAGGATCGTGTACTTTGAGTGCTTGAGGATGCACCATCTGACTTCTGAGGGGGGTACTTTGTGGAAAAGTTGGAGAGAGACCCCGATCGAGTGGGTCCATCTCTCTTCTTAGAGACATATCCCCGTTGGCTGAGGTGGGACTTGAACTCCCAATTCACTGGTTGCCATGTTGCCTGTTTCTCCTTGCCCTTCAGAAGCTTTGGCACTGGACCCAATGCCCGTGTGGAAGCTCAGATGGTTGTATGCTCTGAACTTGGAAGTAGTGCTCGCAGAGGTGGTGAAGTGAGGCTGTGGAGAGGGTTGTAAAGGCCAGACCTACCTCTTTGCAGTCCCTTGTCTCTGTAGCCACTGGGACTACACTGTACTCCACTATATTCTACCCATTTTTGCAGGAAATGGACTGCCTTCTGGAATTAGCTGCTCTTCTGAGACAGAATGGCTTAACATGCCCAAGATCAAACTTAGGTCTTAGAATCTCAGAATTTAAGAATTGAGAAGCTCTTTAGAAGTCTTGTAGGCCAACATCTTGGTTTTAATATGGAATGGGACAAGAAGGTTTCCTTAAATTTCTAGTTTTCTCTATTTAGAGCTAGACAGGTGGCTAGCCTGTTAATTGTTTACTTGTTTTATCATTTTGCTGCCTTTACCTAAATGCAGGTTAGGTGTATCGCTCTTGCTGGGGAAGTGAACGAGGGCGGTGGTGTTGATGTCTGTGGGCCCGATCGGTGTCTCCGGGTAGATAATTTTACTCTTCTCCACAGATAAATTCCACCTTCAGAGTGGCCTACTAGAAACTAGGAGAAGCTATGCGTTTTCTCCACTGTTTTATTAGCTGACCCTGAAAGGAAAGATACTTGTCCCTGGGAATGTGGAAAGCTTGGCACTAGGTTGATTATAATTTTCTTTTGAACTCTTCCTGCCTCTTAAAGCTTTGGTCTTCTCAGTGTCTAAATTCTAATCGAGGTATGAGGACTGACTTCTTCTCTATTGCTTGTGATCACAGATCCTAAAAGCAGGTGACATACACTCGTGGGTATTCCATTTTGGCAGTGAAACCAGACTGCTTGGTAGCCATGATAAATTTGGTTTCTTCATTAAAATATGTTGACTTTTCTGATTATAAAAGTAATGTGTCCTTATATAAATCTATGGAAAATACAGAAAAATATTTTTAAATCGCATACTACAATTTTGAGAATTCTAGTAGTATTAACTAGACAGAAATAAAGTTTACTTTTCTACGTATTATATAGTAATAGTTGAGATTATGTATAGCACATGTAAATAATTATGGTATAAAGTAGCTATTGTGCCATGTTGTAAATACGGCCTTAGGTTCTGTTTTTTTTTTTTTCACTTATAAAGTTTTTTCCTCATTAGGAATGTTACCCTCTGTTTAGTGGCTGCATGATACTCCATTTTGTGGATTTACCTACTTTATTGTTCCTATTCCTCTCACTGATGTTGGTTTTTCCATTCTTTTACTATTTTAATACACACCTCGCTCTGCTTATCATTCTGATGACTCCTTTAGGAAGGGATTTCAGTTGCTCTGGTGAAGGCTTTTGTGGCACATTGCCAAGTGCTTCCCAGAAAGGTTACATCAGTTGATGTTCCCACCAGTGGGGTGCAGGCGTGTCCTCGGGCCAGGGAGGTCTTAGCTCCCCATTCTTAGGGTGCACATATGTGCTCCATTCTGGACTGCCTGGGTGTCTCCTTACCCAGCATACTGCTATTCAGGGCCCGGGGGCAAGTCCTCATCCCCCTGAGAGTAGGCTCTTCCGTCCCTATTTACTATTCAGTTTTCCTTCACTAATAGCATAATCTGTCTGGAAATGCCAAGGATTTTTCTCAGCATACTTTTCCTCCTTCCTTCCTTCCTTCCTTCCTTCCTTCCTTCCTTCCTTCCTTCC